>NW_021166680.1:378414-380914 GCF_004354835.1 Perca flavescens
GTTTTCCGAGCAACCAGCAGAGGCCCACGAAACCCGCTGGCGGATGAATAGGACACGCCGCCGTCATCCTACCTGTCAAGATCCATGAAAAAAGCCTCAAGACCACGGACGCAATAGTAATAGGGGCGCCATTGGTTCACATCCGCATGCAAACTCCTGTCCGTGGTCTTAGGTATGAGTACTGTCGGCACAACTTAAAGGCCCCGGCAGAGTCCCTGAGACCAACCATGAGGGAGAACAAGCGTGCGAGTTGGAAGCCCTCTGGATCCCAGTCCAGCAAATCTTTCCTAGAGATGCCATCCGGCCTGGGGAGGTCTTGGCCTTCATGGACGGAGATTTTTGCTGACCTCCAAAGGCGTGATGAGGGTTCGGGAAGACCGAATTGTCCACACGGCCTAGACCGTCAAACTGACCCATCCGTTAAAGCGACCCCCGTCACCCCACCTGCCCTCAAACACAGCTGTGATCTCCGACAGGGGGACTGGGCATAGCGTGCCCAGCTGTCCGTCCAGGACATATAACGCGACTTCGCTGTGCCAGTGCGGAGAAGTCGGTACAAGAAACGCCTGGCCCTCCTCCTTCTGTTGCACCTCCTACCCACACCTAGGGACGGGGGCTCGACAGGCCCCAGCCGCCGCGGAGCCACCGGTCCTCCCACGCCCCTACCTTTCGGATCAACTTAGAGGCCGCAGATGCGATTGCCCCCTGGCGACAGTCGTCCTCTGTGACAGGTTTATATTTGGAGCCCTCCGCAGCAACGCCCTGCCGAACCGCCTCCCTTAAAACTGTGCCAATCTCGTTGGGCGGTTCGGGAGCCTCTCTTGAAGCAACCAACTTCCGAGTGAGCTTTAACTTTTCCTTCTCTAACCGCCGGAGGGACTCCACCCGTCTCTGGAGAGTCTTACACACTGATCCGCGCTGTGGTCTCACCTGAACTCCTGTCTTCTCGGGCCGAAGGGCAGGGGCCATCACCGGAACCGGGTTGGCTGATGGCCCGCCCCTGACTCGGGGAGCCGGTCCCTTCAATCTCCTCGTCGCGATCAGCCTGGCCGCCGAACCGCACTGCTGGCGTTCGTCCCTCCGGGAGACCTCGTCCAACCAAGCCGCGAGGTGTGCATGCCGCTTGTGCTGAGACAGACCCCTAACCGACTGGAAGACCCTGGCACAAGTAGTGCACCAGAACCTGGGCCCTGACACCAAACGGGGCTGACCCTTCCATTGCACTTGGGTAAGTGGCAATCAATTTGGTGACGCTTTGGTCTAATCCTCAGGCACTTACGACCGCCCACAGTACATCCCTCACGCCATGAGATCTCATCAAGTGTTCGATGAGATCCGGGACGGAGGAAGCCCGTGCACCACACAGCTCACAAGGGTCGGGCTCCGGAAGGCTAATGACCAGCTGTTTGGGACTGCTGCCGACTAAGGCGGCGGGATCAATCACAGGGCCGGCGGAGATAGGCTGGAGGGGACATACCACGACTGGCTGTCCGGCGCCGCTGATGCTAGTCATTTTCCATCCCTCTCTATAGACCCTACCACTGGGCACCCACCTTCGAACCTGTCGGCAAGAGGCGTCCCAGGGACGTGTGCACCGGACGGACTCTCCAGTTTCCGGTCCATGCGTCGAGATTTCACTCCCAGAGGGTCAAGCCCACTCCGACACCCAGGAGCTGGTCTCTTCCCTCTCCTTAGAGGAGTCGCTCCCTTTGGCCAGGGGGACAGCGCCGAGTCCCCACCGCCCTCCTCTTGAGCCCGCCCGGCGCCAGCGGGCCCGAGCTTACATCTCCGGGGGCGACAAGCGAGTGACCATAGGCTTAAAAGCCGCGGGGCTGGACCCACCAGGGCATATGTCAGGCGCGCCTTCACCACAGAGGTTTCCGCTCCCTTCTCCAGCCAATATGGGAGGCTCCAAGGCTTGAGGCCCAAGCTCCAGAGGTACTCCCCTCTCCCCTATCGCCCGCCCGGGCGACAAGTGCTCCCAGTTGCCAACGCTCCAGTGAGACTAGAGATCTCCCCAACCCTGGGACAGACTCCTGCTCATTAGTCAGAGGGACCGCCCGCTTTGATGGGGGCAGCGCCCCCGTCCCCCACCATCTCCCTCTTGGACCCCCTGACGGCCCGGACGGGCCCGAGCTTCCACCTCCAGGAAGGAGACAAGCGAATGACTAAGGGCCTCACCGCCCACGGGATCCAACCCGTTATTATGTACGTCAACGCGCCCTGTCCATGGAGGCTACCGCCCCTTCTCCGTTGCCACAGGAGCTCCCAGGGGCGGTCTCCCGGACCCGAGAATCTCCTCTCCCGCCATCAGCCGACTGGACGGGTGCTCAAGATCCCTCTAGGGGCTAATCTCCTCTGCCTCAGAGTGGACGGTCGGAGGCGCCGGGCGTGACAGGGGGATCCCCTACCAACACCCAGGCAAGAAAGACCCGCCAGCCAGAGGGGTGGGGGGTCCAGGCAAAGGTGATAGCGTGGCCATACTATCGGGCCCGGACCC
>NW_021166680.1:388414-390914 GCF_004354835.1 Perca flavescens
ACCCCACCCAAACACCCTTCAATTTACCCCAGGAGGGTGCCCCATACCGGGTAGAGGTCTGCCACCCTCCCCCTTTTATCCGGCCGAAAACCGTGGAGAAAACCCCACCCAAACACCCTTCAATTTACCCCAGGAAGGTGCCCCATACTCGGGTAGAGGTCTGCCACCCTCCCTCCCTTTATCCGGCCGAAAACCGTGGAGAAAACCCCACCAAACACCCTTCAATTTACCCCAGGAGGGTGCCCCATACCGGGTAGAGGTCTGCCACCTCCCTCCCTTTATCCGGCCGAAACCGTGGGAGAAAACCCCACCA
This sequence comes from Perca flavescens, assembly GCF_004354835.1. NCBI lineage: Eukaryota > Metazoa > Chordata > Actinopteri > Perciformes > Percidae > Perca > Perca flavescens. The sequence continues at coordinate 388,728 of NW_021166680.1, forward strand.
AACACCCTTCAATTTACCCCAGGGAGGGTGCCCCATACCGGGTAGAGGTCTGCCACCCTCCCTCCCTTTATCCGGCCGAAAACCGGGAGAAAACCCCACCGAAACACCCTTCAATTTACCCCAGGGAAGGTGCCCCATACTGGTAGAGGTCTGCCACCCTCCCTCCCTTTATCCGGCCGAAAACCGTGGAGAAAACCCCACCGAAACACCCTTCAATTTACCCCAGGGAAGGTGCCCCATATACGGGTAGAGGTCTGCCACCCTCCCTCCCTTTATCCGTCCAACACTTAGAAAAATTCCGCTTGGTCCTTACAACCGGAGAAGGGCCCGTGAGTAGTAATAGGTTGGCTGCTTTTGCCCCTTCTAGAGGTCAAACACTTAGAAAAATTCCTTTATCCGGCTCAACACTTAGAAAAATTTCTGCTGTTCACTTCAACGCCGCTCAACCTATACTATGTGATGGTGGTGGCTTGGAGAACCGCCCAGTGCTGCCCACGGAGAAGGGAGAAGCGGTTGAGCCAGAAACGCTTTGCTGCCCCTTTTCCCGCAAAATCTTTTTGGACATTTTTCTAAGTTTTTCGACCGGGGAGGGGGAATGCAGAAGCTGTTGACCTCGAACGAAAAATTCCGACCGGCCCCTTCTCCGGGTCAAAAAATTTTTTGACATTTTTCTTGGAGTTTTTCGACCGGGAAGGGGGAATGCAGAAGAGGTTGACCTCGACCAGAACCGCCTGCCCCCTTCTCCGGTCAAAATCTTTTTGACATTTTTCTAAGTTTTTCGACCGGGAAGGGGGAATGCAGAAGCGGTTGACCTCAGAACGCCCCCTTCTCCGGGTCAAAATCTTTTTGACATTTTTCTAAGTTTTTCGACCGGGAAGGGGGAATGCAGAAGCGGTTGACCGCACCCGCCCCCCTTCCGGGTCAAAATTTTTTGACATTTTTCTAAGTTTTTCGACCGGGAAGGGGGAATGCAGAAGCTGTTGACCTCGCAACGCCCCCCTTCTCCGGGTCAAAATCTTTTTGACATTTTTCTAAGTTTTTCGACCGGGAAGGGGGAATGAAGCTGGTTGACCTCGCATCGCCCCCCTTCTCCGGGTCAAAATCTTTTTTGACATTTTTCTAAGTTTTTTCGGGAAGGGGAAGGGGGAATGCAGAAGCGGTTGACCTCGCATCGCCCCCCCTTCTCGGGTCAAAACATTTTTTTTTGACATTTTTCTAAGTTTTTCGACCGGGAAGGGGGAATGCAGAAGCGGTTGACCCTGCACCGCCTCCCCTGCCCCTTCTCCGTCGTTTTTTTTTTTTTTTTTTTTTTTTTTTTTTTTTTTTTTTTTTTTTTTTTTTTTACTTTCACTTTCAACATGCTCCAGGCCCCTCGTGCTGCCTTGTAAGCCCAAGTTAGTGCCTCTATGGCTGGGCGTTGACCTCCAGGGCCCCCCTCACCTCAACCCCAGTCAACGCCCCAGTGAGTGGCTCTAAGGCTGGGTTAACATGCTCCATGACCCCATGGTCCACCATGAGCCCCAGTGAGTGGCTCTAAGGATGGGTTAACATGCTCCATGACCCCCATGGTCCACCATGAGCCCCAGTGAGTGGCTCTAAGGATGGGTTAACATGCTCCATGACCCCATGGTCCACCATGAGCCCCGTGAGTGGCTCTAAGGCTGGGTTAACATGCTCCATGACCCCCCCATGGTCCACCATGAACCCCGGTAAGTGGCTCTAAGGCTGGGTTAACATGCTCCATGACCCCATGGTCCACCATGAGCCCCGTGAGTGGCTCTAAGGCTGGGTTAACATGCTCCATGACCCCCCATGGTCCACCATGAGCCCCGTGAGTGGCTCTAAGGCTGGGTTAACTTGCTCCATGACCCCCATGGTCCACCATGAGCCCCGTGAGTGGCTCTAAGGCTGGGTTAACATGCTCCATGACCCCATGGTCCACCATGAACCCCGGTAAGTGGCTCTAAGGATGGGTTAACATGCTCCATGACCCCCATGGTCCACCATGAGCCCCGGTAAGTGGCTCTAAGGCTGGGTTAACATGCTCCATGACCCCATGGTCCACCATGAGCCCCGTGAGTGGCTCTAAGGCTGGGTTAACATGCTCCATGACCCCATGGTCCACCATGAGCCCCGGTGAGTGGCTCTAAGGATGGGTTAACATGCTCCATGACCCCCATGGTCCAC
>NW_021166680.1:400914-403858 GCF_004354835.1 Perca flavescens
TATCCGGCCGAAACCGTGGAGAAAAACCCCACCAAACACCCTTCATTACCCCCCAGGAAGGTGCCCCATACTGGTAGAGGTCTGCCACCCTCCCTCCCTTTATCCGGCCGAAAACCGTGGAGAAAACCCCACGTGGAGAAACACCCTTCAATTTTACCCCAGGAAGGTGCCCCATACTCGGGGGTAGAGGTCTGCCACCCTCCCTCCCTTTATCCGCCGAAAACCGGGAGAAAACCCCACCCCAAACACCCTTCAATTTACCCCAGGAGGGTGCCCCATACTGGGGTAGAGGTCTGCCACCTCCCTCCCTTTATCCGGCCGAAAACCGTGGAGAAAACCCCACCCAAACACCCTTCAATTTACCCCAGGAGGGTGCCCCATACTGGTAGAGGTCTGCCACCCTCCCTCCTTTTATCCGGCCGAAAACCGTGGAGAAAACCCCACCCAAACACCCTTCAATTTACCCCAGGAAGGTGCCCCATACTCGGGTAGAGGTCTGCCCCCTCCCTCCCTTTATCCGCCGAAAACCGTGGAGAAAACCCCACCAAACACCCTTCAATTTACCCCAGGGAGGGTGCCCCATACGGGGGTAGAGGTCTGCCACCCTCCCTCCCTTTATCCGGCCGAAAACCGTGGAGAAAACCCCACCGAAACACCCTTCAATTTACCCCAGGAGGGTGCCCCATACCGGGTAGAGGTCTGCCACCCTCCCTCCCTTTATCCGGCCGAAAACCGTGGAGAAAACCCCACCAAAAACACCCTTCAATTTACCCCAGGAAGGTGCCCCATACGGGTAGAGGTCTGCCACCCTCCCTCCCTTTATCCGGCCGAAACCGTGGGAGAAAACCCCACCCAAACACCCTTCAATTTACCCCAGGAAGGTGCCCCATACTTGGTACCCCAGGAAGGGTGGTAGAGGTCTGCCACTCCCTCCCTCCCTTTATCCGTCCAACACTTAGAAAAATTCCGCTTGGTCCTTATAACCGGAGAAGGGCCCGTGAGTAGTAATAGGTTGGCTGCTTTTGCCCCTTCTCCGTCAAACACTTAAAAAAATTCCGCCGGCTCAACACTTAGAAAAATTTCTGCTGTTCACTTCAACGCCGCTCAACCTATACTATGTGATGGTGGTGGCTTGGAGAACCGCCCAGTGTCGCCACCGGAGAAGGGAGAAGGGAGAAGCGGTTGAGCCGTAACCGCTTCTGCCCCTTTTCCCGGCAAAATCTTTTTGGACATTTTTCTAAGTTTTTCGACCGGGGAAGGGGGAATGCAGAAGCGGTTGACCTCGTAACGCCTCCCCTTCTCCGGTCAAAATCTTTTTTGACATTTTTCTAAGTTTTTCGACCGGGGAAGGGGGAATGCAGAAGCGGTTGACCTCGCATCGCCCCCCTTCTCCGTCAAAATCTTTTTTGACATTTTTCTAAGTTTTTCGACCGGGGAAGGGGGAATGCAGAAGCGGTTGACCTCGTAACGCCTCCCCTTCTCCGGTCAAAATCTTTTTTGACATTTTTCTAAGTTTTTCGACCGGGGAAGGGGGAATGCAGAAGCGGTTGACCTCGCATCGCCCCCTTCTCCGGGTCAAAATCTTTTTGACATTTTTCTAAGTTTTTCGACCGGGAAGGGGGAATGCAGAAGCTGTTGACCTCGCATCGCCTCCCCTTCTCCGGGTCAAAATCTTTTTGACATTTTTCTAAGTTTTTCGACCGGGAAGGGGGAATGCAGAAGCGGTTGACCTCGCATCGCCTCCCCTGCCCCTTCTCCGGGTCAAAATTTTTTGACATTTTTTTTTTTTTTTCGACCGGGAAGGGGGAATGCAGAAGCTCCAGGTTGACCTGCACCCCTCCCCTTCTCCGGGTCAAAATCTTTTTTTTTGACATTTTTCTAAGTTTTTCGACCGGGAAGGGGGAATGCAGAAGTGGTTGACCCTCGCACCGCCTCCCTGCCCCTTCTCCGTCAAAAACTTTTTTTTTTTTTTTTTTTTTTTTTTTTTTTTTTTTTTTCAACATTCCACTTTCAACATGCTCCAGGCCCCCTGGCTGCTGCCTTGTAAGCCAGTGAGTGGTTAGGCCTTAACATGCTCCATGACCCCATGGTCCACCATGAGCCCCAGTGAGTCACCTCTAAGGATGGGTTAACATGCTCCATGACCCCATGGTCCACCCTAAGGATGGGTTAACATGCTCCATGACCCCCATGGTCCACCATGAGCCCCAGTGAGTGGCTCTAAGGATGGGTTAACATGCTCCATGACCCCATGGTCCACCATGAGCCCCAGTGAGTGGCTCTAAGGATGGGTTAACATGCTCCATGACCCCCATGGTCCACCATGAGCCCCGTGAGTGGAGTGGCTCCATGACCCCCATGGTCCACCATGAGCCCCCGTGAGGGTTAACATGCTCCATGACCCCCATGGTCCACCATGAGTGGCCCCATGCTCCATGACCCCATGGTCCACCATGAGCCCCGTGAGTGGCTCTAAGGCTGGGTTAACATGCTCCATGACCCCATGGTCCACCATGAGCCCCCGTGAGTGGCTCTAAGGCTGGGTTAACATGCTCCATGACCCCCATGGTCCACCATGAGCCCCCGTGAGTGGCTCTAAGGATGGGTTAACATGCTCCATGACCCCCATGGTCCACCATGAGCCCCGTGAGTGGCTCTAAGGCTGGGTTAACATGCTCCATGACCCCATGGTCCACCATGAGCCCCGTGAGTGGCTCTAAGGCTGGGTTAACATGCTCCATGTCCACCCCCCATGGTCCACCATGAGCCCCGTGAGTGGCTCTAAGGATGGGTTAACATGCTCCATGACCCCATGGTCCACCATGAGCCCCGTGAGTGGCTCTAAGGCTGGGTTAACATGCTCCATGACCCCCATGGTCCACCATGAGCCCCGTGAGTGGCTCTAAGGCTGGGTTAACATGCTCCATGACCCCATGGTCCACCA
>NW_021166680.1:406858-409358 GCF_004354835.1 Perca flavescens
TTGGCGCAGGTGGAGGTCAACTCTAACTTTGGCTGTCCGGGCGAGGGGGTCCGGGCCCGATAGTATGGCCACGCTTATCACCTTTGCCTGGACCCCCACCCCTCTGGCTGGCGGGTCTTTCTTGCCTGGGGTGTTGGTAGGGGATCCCCCTGTCACGCCCGTCGCCTCCGACCGTCCACTCTGAGGCAGAGGAGATTAGCCCCTAGAGGGATCTTGAGCACCCGTCAGTCGGCTGATGGCGGGGAGAGGAGATTCTCGGGTCCGGGAGACCGCCCCTGGGAGCTCCTGTGGCCAACGGAGAAGGGGCGGTAGCCTCCATGGACAGGGGCGCGTTTGACGTACATAATAACGGGTTGGATCCCGTGGGCGGTGAGGCCCTTAGTCATTCGCTTGTCTCCTTCCTGGAGGTGGAAGCTCGGGCCCGTCGGGGTCGGGCGGGTCCAAGAGGGAGATGGTGGGGGACACGGGGGCGCTGCCCCCATCAAAGCGGGCGGTCCCTCTGACTAATGAGCAGGAGTCTGTCCCAGGGTTGGGGGAGATCTCTAGTCTCACTGGAGCGTTGGCAACTGGGAGCACTTGTCGCCCGGCGGGCGATAGGGAGAGGGGAGTACCTCTGGAGCTTGGGCCTCAAGCCTTGGAGCCTCCCATATTGGCTGGAGAAGGGAGCGGAAACCTCTGTGGTGAAGGCGCGTCTGACATATGCCCTGGTGGGTCCAGCCCCCGCTTTTAAGCCTATGGTCACCGCTTGTCGCTTCCCGGAGATGTAAGCGGGCCCGCTGGCGCCGGGCGGGCTCAAGAGGAGGGCGGTGGGGGACTCAAGGCGCTGTCCCCTGGTCAAAGGGAGCGACTCCTCTAAGGAGAGGGAAGAGACCAGCTCCTGGGTGTCGGAGTGGGCTTGACCCTCTGGGAGGAAATCTCGACGCATGGACCGGAAACTGGAGAGTCCGTCCGGTGCACACGCCCCTGGGACGCCTCTTGCCGACAGGTTCAAGAAGGTGGGTGCCCAGTGGTAGGGTCTATAGAGAGGGATGGAAAAATGACTAGCATCAGCGGCGCCGGACAGCCAGTCGTGGTATGTCCCTCCAGCCTATCTCCGCCGGCCCTGTGATTGATCCCGCCGCCTTAGTCGGCAGCAGTCCCAAACAGCTGGTCATTAGCCTTCCGGAGCCCGACCCTTGTGAGCTGTGTGGTGCACGGGCTTCCTCCGTCCCGGATCTCATCGAACACTTGATGAGATCTCATGGCGTGAGGGATGTACTGTGGGCGTGTCGTAAGTGCCTGAGGATTAGACCAAAGCGTCACCAAATTGATTGCCACTTACCCAAGTGCAATGGAAGGGTCAGCCCCGTTTGGTGTCAGGGCCCAGGTTCTGGTGCACTACTTGTGCCAGGGTCTTCCAGTCGGTTAGGGGTCTGTCTCAGCACAAGCGGCATGCACACCTCGCGGCTTGGTTGGACGAGGTCTCCCGGAGGGACGAACGCCAGCAGTGCGGTTCGGCGGCCAGGCTGATCGCGACGAGGAGATTGAAGGGACGGCCCCGAGTCAGGGGCGGGCCATCAGCCAACCCGGTTCCGTGATGGCCCCTGCCCTTCGGCCCGAGAAGACAGGAGTTCAGGTGAGACCACAGCGCGGATCAGTGTGTAAGACTCTCCAGAGACGGGTGGAGTCCCTCCGGCGGTTAGAGAAGGAAAAGTTAAAGCTCACTCGGAAGTTGGTTGCTTCAAGAGAGGCTCCCGAACCGCCCAACGAGATTGGCACAGTTTTAAGGGAGGCGGTTCGGCAGGGCGTTGCTGCGGAGGGCTCCAAATATAAACCTGTCACAGAGGACGACTGTCGTCAGGGGGGCAATCGCATCTGCGGCCTCTAAGTTGATCCGAAAGGTAGGGACGTGGGAGGACCGGTGGCTCCGTGCGGCTGGGGCCTGTCGAGCCCCCGTCCCTAGGTGTGGGTAGGAGGTGCAACAGAAGGAGGAGGGCCAGGCGTTTCTTGTACCGACTTCTCCGCACTGGCACAGCGAAGTCTCGCGTTATATGTCCTGGACGGACAGCTGGGCACGTCATGCCCAGTCCCCTGTCGGAGATCACAGCTGTGTTTGAGGGCAGGTGGGGTGACGTGGGGTCGTTTAACGGGATGGGTCAGTTTGACGGTCTCAGGCCGTGTGGACAATTCGGTCTTCGAACCCTCATCACGCCTTTGGAGGTCAGCAAAAATCTCCGGTCCATGAAGGCCAAGACCTCCCCAGGGCGGATGGCATCTCTAGGAAAGATTTGCTGGACTGGGATCCAGAGGGCTTCCAACTCGCACGCTTGTTCTCCTCATGGTTGGTCTCAGGGACTCTGCCGGGGCCTTTAAGTTGTGCCGGACAGTACTCATACCTAAGACCACGGACAGGAGTTTGCATGCGGATGTGAACCAATGGCGCCCTATTACTATTGCGGCGTCCGTGGTCTTGAGGCTTTTTTTCGCGGATCTTGACAGGTAGGATGACGGCGGCGTGTCC
>NW_021166680.1:414358-416858 GCF_004354835.1 Perca flavescens
CTTAGAGCCACTCACCGGGGCTCATGGTGGACCATGGGGGTCATGGAGCATGTTAACCCATCCTTAGAGAGCCACTCATGGGGCTCATGGTGGACCATGGGGGGGTCATGGAGCATGTTAACCCAGCCTTAGAGCCACTCACCGGGACTCATGGTGGACCATGGGGGTCATGGAGCATGTTAACCCAGCCTTAGAGCCACTCACGGGGCTCATGGTGGACCATGGGGGTCATGGAGCATAACCCAGCCTTAGAGCCACTCACCGGGGCTCATGGTGGACCATGGGGGTCATGGAGCATGTTAACCCATCCTTAGAGCCACTCACCGGGGCTCATGGTGGACCATGGGGGTCATGGAGCATGTTAACCCAGCCTTAGAGCCACTCACGGGGCTCATGGTGGACCATGGGGGTCATGGAGCATGTTAACCCAGCCTTAGAGCCACTTACCGGGGCTCATGGTGGACCATGGGGGTCATGGAGCATGTTAACCCATCCTTAGAGCCACTTACCGGGGTTCATGGTGGACCATGGGGGTCATGGAGCATGTTAACCCAGCCTTAGAGCCACTCACCGGGGCTCATGGTGGACCATGGGGGTCATGGAGCAAGTTAACCCAGCCTTAGAGCCACTCACCGGGGCTCATGGTGGACCATGGGGGTCATGGAGCATGTTAACCCAGCCTTAGAGCCACTCACCGGGGCTCATGGTGGACCATGGGGGTCATGGAGCATGTTAACCCAGCCTTAGAGCCACTTACCGGGGTTCATGGTGGACCATGGGGGTCATGGAGCATGTTAACCCAGCCTTAGAGCCACTCACCGGGGCTCATGGTGGACCATGGGGGTCATGGAGCATGTTAACCCATCCTTAGAGCCACTCACTGGGGCTCATGGTGGACCATGGGGGTCATGGAGCATGTTAACCCATCCTTAGAGCCACTCACTGGGGCTCATGGTGGACCATGGGGGTCATGGAGCATGTTAACCCAGCCTTAGAGCCACTCACTGGGGCGTTGAGGTGAGGCTGAGGGCCCTGGAGGTCAACGCCCAGCCATAGAGGCACTAACTTGGGCTTACAAGGCAGCACGAGGGGCCTGGAGCATGTTGAAAGTGAAAAAAAAAAAAAAAAAAAAAAAAAAAAAAAAAAAAAAAGTTTTTGACCGGAGAAGGGGCAGGGAGGCGGTACGAGGTCAACCGCTTCTGCATTCCCCCTTCCCCGGTCGAAAAACTTAGAAAAATGTCAAAAAAGATTTTGACCGGAGAAGGGGAGGCGGTACGAGGTCAACCGCTTCTGCATTCCCCCTTCCCCGGTCGAAAAACTTAGAAAAATGTCAAAAAAGATTTTGACCGGAGAAGGGGAGGCGGTACGAGGTCAACCGCTTCTGCATTCCCCCTTCCCCGGTCGAAAAACTTAGAAAAATGTCAAAAAAGATTTTGACCGGAGAAGGGGAGGCGTTACGAGGTCAACCGCTTCTGCATTCCCCCTTCCCCGGTCGAAAAACTTAGAAAAATGTCAAAAAAGATTTTGACCGGAGAAGGGGAGGCGGTACGAGGTCAACCGCTTCTGCATTCCCCCTTCCCCGGTCGAAAAACTTAGAAAAATGTCAAAAAAGATTTTGACCGGAGAAGGGGAGGCGTTACGAGGTCAACCGCTTCTGCATTCCCCCTTCCCCGGTCGAAAAACTTAGAAAAATGTCAAAAAAAGATTTTGCCGGAGGGGGGGGGCAGAACGAGGTCAACGGCTCATTCCCCTTTCTCCCTTCTTAGAAAAATGTCAAAAAGCACTTTGGGGGGTTCTTCTTCCCCGGCCACCACCACCATCAAAAATAGTATAGGTTGAGCTCAAGCGTTGAAGTGAACAGCAGAAATTTTTCTAAGTGTTGAGCCGAGCGGAATTTTTCTAAGTGTTTGACCGGAGAAGGGAAAAAAGCAGCCAACCTATTACTGAACACGGGAAATTTTTCTAAGTGTAAGGACCAAGCGGAATTTTTCTAAGTGTTTGACCGGATAAAGGGGGGAGAGGTGGCAGACCTCTACCCGAGTATGGGGCACCTTCCTGGGGTAAATTGAAGGGTGTTTCGGTGGGGTTTTTTCCACGGTTTTGGGCCGGATAAAGGGAGGGAGAGGTGGCAGACCTCTACCCGAGTATGGGGCACCTTCCCTGGGGTAAATTGAAGGGTGTTTCGGTGGGGTTTTCTCCACGGTTTTCGGCCGGATAAAAGGAGGGAGAGGTGGCAGACCTCTACCCGAGTATGGGGCACCTTCCCTGGGGTAAATTGAAGGGTGTTTCGGTGGGGTTTTCGGTGGGGGTTTTCGGCCGGATAAAGGGAGGGAGAGGTGGCAGACCTCTACCCGAGTATGGGGCACCCTCCTGGGGTAAATTGAAGGGTGTTTCGGTGGGGTTTTCCACGGTTTTTCGGCCGGATAAAGGGAGGGAGAGGTGGCAGACCTCTACCCGAGTATGGGGCACCCTCCCTGGGGTAAATTGAAGGGTGTTTCGG
>NW_021166680.1:426858-429358 GCF_004354835.1 Perca flavescens
AAGTTAAAGTATTGAAACACTTAAAAAAAAAAAAATAGGTTGGTATACCAGGGGCACAAAAGTTTAGTTGGGGTACCAGGGGCGCGAAACTCTGGCCCAGGCGGATGGAGGGGTTTAGCCCGTGGAGGGGTGCTTAAGTCGGGTACACACACACAGTTTGGCCTGGTGCGCTGGGTTCCTGGAGGGTTAGGGTTAGGGTTGAGGGCCAGGCGGGGTCACAGTGAGGGGAGGCTGGGGTGTTAGAGTGGGTCAGGGGCCTTGGGTGGACCATGGGGTCGATGTGGAGTGAGTTAACCCAGACATAGAGCCACGTACTGGGGCTTATGGTGGCCCATGGGGGTCATGGAGCATGTTAACCCATCCTTAGAGCCACTCACCGGGGCTCATGGTGGACCATGGGGGGTCATGGAGCATGTTAACCCAGCCTTAGAGCCACTCACCGGGGCTCATGGTGGACCATGGGGGTCATGGAGCATGTTAACCCAGCCTTAGAGCCACTCACCGGGGCTCATGGTGGACCATGGGGGTCATGGAGCATGTTAACCCATCCTTAGAGCCACTCACCGGGGCTCATGGTGGATGGGGGGGTCATGGAGCATGTTAACCCAGCCTTAGAGCCACTCACCGGGACTCATGGTGGACCATGGGGGTCATGGAGCATGAGCCACCCAGCCCGGGACTCGGGGTGGACCATGGGGGTCATGGAGCATGTTAACCCAGCCTTAGAGCCACTCACCGGGGCTCATGGTGGACCATGGGGGTCATGGAGCATGTTAACCCAGCCTTAGAGCCACTCACCGGGGCTCATGGTGGACCATGGGGGTCATGGAGCATGTTAACCCATCCATAGAGCCACTCATGTTAACCCAGGGGCTCATGGTGGACCATGGGGGTCATGGAGCATGTTAACCCAGCCTTAGAGCCACTCACGGGGCTCATGGTGGACCATGGGGGTCATGGAGCATGTTAACCCAGCCTTAGAGCCACTTACCGGGGCTCATGGTGGACCATGGGGGTCATGGAGCATGTTAACCCATCCTTAGAGCCACTTACCGGGGTTCATGGTGGACCATGGGGGTCATGGAGCATGTTAACCCAGCCTTAGAGCCACTCACCGGGGCTCATGGTGGACCATGGGGGTCATGGAGCAAGTTAACCCAGCCTTAGAGCCACTCACCGGGGCTCATGGTGGACCATGGGGGTCATGGAGCATGTTAACCCAGCCTTAGAGCCACTCACCGGGGCTCATGGTGGACCATGGGGGTCATGGAGCATGTTAACCCAGCCTAGAGAGCCACTCACCATGGGGCTCATGGTGGACCATGGGGGTCATGGAGCATGTTAACCCAGCCTTAGAGACGGGGTTCATGGTGGACCATGGGGGTTCATGGTGGACCATGGGGGTCATGGAGCATGTTAACCCAGCCTTAGAGCCACTCACTGGGGCTCATGGTGGACCATGGGGGTCATGGAGCATGTTAACCCATCCTTAGAGCCACTCACTGGGGCTCATGGTGGACCATGGGGGTCATGGAGCATGTTAACCCATCCTTAGAGCCACTCACTGGGGCTCATGGTGGACCATGGGGGTCATGGAGCATGTTAACCCAGCCTTAGAGCCACTCACTGGGGCGTTGAGGTGAGGCTGAGGGCCCTGGAGGTCAACGCCCAGCCATAGAGGCACTAAGGCACTAACGAGGGGCTTACAAGGCGAGGGGCCTGAGGGGCCTGAAAGCAAAAAAAAAAAAAAAAAAAAAAAAAAAAAAAAAAAAAAAAAAAAAAAAAAAAAAAAAAAGTTTTTGACCGGAGAAAAAAGGAAAAACGAGGTCAACCGCTTCTGCATTCCCCTTCCCCGGTCGAAAAAACTTAGAAAAATGTCAAAAAGATTTTGACCGGAGAAGAAGGGGAGGCGGTACGAGGTCAACCGCTTCTGCATTCCCCCTTCCCCGGTCGAAAAACTTAGAAAAATGTCAAAAAAGATTTTGACCGGAGAAGGGGAGGCGGTACGAGGTCAACCGCTTCTGCATTCCCCCTTCCCCGGTCGAAAAACTTAGAAAAATGTCAAAAAAGATTTTGACCGGAGAAGGGGAGGCGGTACGAGGTCAACCGCTTCTGCATTCCCCCCCCCGGAAAAAAAACTTAGAAAAATGTCAAAAAGATTTTGACCGGAGAAGGGGAGGCGGTACGAGGTCACCGCTTCTGCATTCCCCTTCCCCGGTCGAAAAACTTAGAAAAAATGTCAAAAATTTTTTGACCGGGAGGGGGGAGGTTACGAGGTCAACCGCTTTGCATTCCCCTTCCCCGGTCGAAAAACTTAGAAAAATGTCAAAAAAAATTTTTTGACCGGAGGAAGGGGAGGCGGTCAAGGTCAGGTCAACCGCTTTGCATTCCCTTCCCCGGTCGAAAAACTTAGAAAAATGTCAAAAAGATTTTGACCGGAGGGGGGGGGCGTTAGAGGTCAAACCGCTTGCATTCCCCTTCCCCGGTCGAAAAACTTAGA
>NW_021166680.1:452052-603235 GCF_004354835.1 Perca flavescens
CCTTTATCCGCCGAAACCGTGGAGAAACCCCACGAAACACCCTTCAATTTACCCCAGGGAAGGTGCCCCATACTCGGGTAGAGGTCTGCCACCTCTCCCTCCCTTTATCGGCCGAAACCGTGGGAAAACCCCACCGAAACACCCTTCAATTTACCTCTCCCCCCTTTAGGAAAAGGGTGAAAACCCCCCCATACTCGGGTAGGGAGGTCTGCCACCTCCACCCTCCCCCTTTATCCGGCCGAAAACCGTGGAGAAAACCCCACCGAAACACCCTTCAATTTACCCCAGGGAAGGTGCCCCATACTCGGGTAGAGGTCTGCCACCTCTCCCTCCCTTTATCCGGTCCAACACTTAGAAAAATTCCGCTTGGTCCTTACACCGGAGAAGGGCCCGTGAGTAGTAATAGGTTGGCTGCTTTTGCCCCTTCTCCGGTCAAACACTTAGAAAAATTCCGCTCGGCTCAACACTTAGAAAAATTTCTGCTGTTCACTTCAACGCTCGCTCAACCTATACTATGTGATGGTGGTGGCTTGGAGAACCGGCCCAAAGTGCCGCTCACCGGAGAAGGGAGAAGCGGTTGAGCCGTAACCGCTTCTGCCCCTTTTCCCGGCAAAATCTTTTTGGACATTTTTCTAAGTTTTTCGACCGGGGAAGGGGGAATGCAGAAGCGGTTGACCTCGTACCGCCTCCCCTTCTCCGGTCAAAATCTTTTTTGACATTTTTCTAAGTTTTTCGACCGGGGAAGGGGGAATGCAGAAGCGGTTGACCTCGTACCGCCTCCCTGCCCCTTCTCCGGTTTTTTTTTTTTTTTTTTTTTTTACTTTCACTTTCAACATGCTCCAGGCCCCTCGTGCTGCCTTGTAAGCCCAAGTTAGTGCCTCTATGGCTGGGCGTTGACCTCCAGGGCCCTCAGCCTCACCTCAACGCCCCAGTGAGTGGCTCTAAGGCTGGGTTAACATGCTCCATGACCCCCATGGTCCACCATGAGCCCCAGTGAGTGGCTCTAAGGCTGGGTTAACATGCTCCATGACCCCCATGGTCCACCATGAGTTAGTGGCTCATGGCTGGGTTCCTCCATGACCCCCCATGGTCCACCATGAGCCCCAGTGAGTGGCTCTAAGGCCCCCTGGGTTAACATGCTCCATGACCCCCATGGTCCACCATGAAAAAGGTGAGTGGCTCTAAGGCTGGGTTAACATGCTCCATGACCCCCATGGTCCACCATGAGCCCCAGTGAGTGGCTCTAAGGCTGGGTTAACATGCTCCATGACCCCCATGGTCCACCATGAGCCCCGGTGAGTGGCTCTAAGGCTGGGTTAACATGCTCCATGAGCCCCCCCATGGTCCACCCATGAGCCCGGTGAGTGGCTCTAAGGCTGGGTTAACATGCTCCATGACCCCCATGGTCCACCATGAGCCCCGGTGAGTGGCTCTAAGGCTGGGTTAACATGCTCCATGACCCCCATGGTCCACCATGAGCCCCGGTGAGTGGCTCTAAGGCTGGGTTAACATGCTCCATGACCCCCATGGTCCACCATGAGCCCCCCGTGAGTGGCTCTAAGGCTGGGTTAACATGCTCCATGACCCCCATGGTCCACCATGAGCCCGGTGAGTGGCTCTAAGGCTGGGTTAACATGCTCCATGACCCCCATGGTCCACCATGAGCCCGGTGAGTGGCTCTAAGGCTGGGTTAACATGCTCCATGACCCCCATGGTCCACCATGAGCCCCGGTGAGTGGCTCTAAGGCTGGGTTAACATGCTCCATGACCCCCATGGTCCACCATGAGCCCCGGTGAGTGGCTCTAAGGCTGGGTTAACATGCTCCATGACCCCCATGGTCCACCATGAGCCCGGTGAGTGGCTCTAAGGCTGGGTTAACATGCTCCATGACCCCCATGGTCCACCATGAGCCCCGGTGAGTGGCTCTAAGGCTGGGTTAACATGCTCCATGACCCCCATGGTCCACCATGAGCCCCATGAGGTGAGTGGCTCTAAGGCTGGGTTAACATGCTCCATGACCCCCATGGTCCACCATGAGCCCCGGTGAGTGGCTCTAAGGCTGGGTTAACATGCTCCATGACCCCCATGGTCCACCATGAGCCCGGTGAGTGGCTCTAAGGCTGGGTTAACATGCTCCATGACCCCCATGGTCCACCATGAGCCCCGGTGAGTGGCTCTAAGGCTGGGTTAACATGCTCCATGATGCTCCCCCCATGGTCCACCATGAGCCCCGGTGAGTGGCTCTAAGGCTGGGTTAACATGCTCCATGACCCCCATGGTCCACCATGAGCCCCGGTGAGTGGCTCTAAGGCTGGGTTAACATGCTCCATGACCCCCATGGTCCACCATGAGCCCCGTGAGTGGCTCTAAGGCTGGGTTAACATGCTCCATGACCCCCCATGGTCCACCATGAGCCCGGTGAGTGGCTCTAAGGCTGGGTTAACATGCTCCATGACCCCATGGTCCACCATGAGCCCGGTGAGTGGCTCTAAGACTGGGTTAACATGCTCCATGACCCCCATGGTCCACCATGAGCCCCAGTGAGTGGCTCTAAGGATCCAAGGACAAAAGTCGGAGGTTCAAGATGATCAGATACCGTCATAGTTCTGACCATAAACGATGCCAACTAGCATGAAACACAGCCTTTACTCAACCTCCAACTGGATCGAGTGATGCAGGACATTGTCTTCCAACTGGTGCCTGCATTACAAGAAAGTGAAGACAAAAGAATAAAGGAATTTCATCAGCAGGTTTAACCCTAACCCTAACCCCTAACCCTAAACCTGTAAACAAGCTTTAACCAAAAAGCCCACTTCGACAGATATGATGAGCAGGTTTTTCTGTGTTTATAAAGGCTAAGTTCGTCGATTGCTGGAAAAGGTAAAACAAATCTTACTCTCCAGCTGAAATTTGTTCGCTGTTCTGTCTGAGCGGAGGTGAGACACAAACATGGAAAAACACCAGGGCCAGATGCTAGGACAGCTGTACATATTTTGTACAATACTTTTAATTATTTGTATGCCAGGATTGTAGACGCCATGTAGTCGCACACACAGACACAGGCACACAAACTGATGCACTGACACACACGCCTGTCATACCTGCTGATAAAAACAAAGTGATGGAGATTCACCGCACCCATCCCTCCCCTATCATTTGAATCAAAGTCTTTGAGTTCCGGGGTAGTAGTACCAACAAAGTGTTTGTCTCCATCGACCTGATGGTAGCTGATCAGTCCAGTTTACCCAGAGAGCTTCAGGAGAAATATGTACATAAACGATGCCAACTATCCCTAACCCTATCAGTCCAGTTTACCCAGAGAGCTTCAGGAGAAATTTGTACTGACTGACGATAGGCACAGGAGTGTGTGGGGAAGTCAAAATGGCCTTTTGAGAGATCATCTTGCAGGAAGTTTGCCGTGAAAATAATCAAATAGAAGAAATTTCAATATGAAGGACAGCGACAAGAAACGCACAGACTGAGATCGAGATTCTGGAGAGAATCAACCACCCATATCCCCACAGGGAATAATGGGAATGAAGCATGGAGACCAAATAGAAATATGGAAATTGTAAATATTGTAAATGATGACCTGGCCCAGGGGATTGAAGAAAATCTATTTGAGTCCCCCCGAGATTTCCTCCCCTGCTTCCAGTGTCCCTGTTATACAGCGGTCTATAAGAACACATCATCTATTGTTGCTTGCTATTTTGTATTGTATTGTATTGTATTTGTATTCGTTGTTTTCTGTCACCTCATGTATTTAGCATCATTGTTCCTTTTGTCTCAGATCGTCTTGTGTGCTTGCCCATGTCTGGTGTTTGTTCCTTTGTGTGTTCTGTTTGCTCCTGCCGTCAGAGTTCTATTTGGTATGTTTCAGTCCTTGTACTGCCGCCCTTTGGTATATTAAATACCTCAGTTTTACCACCTCCTGCCTGCCTGCCTCCTCTCTGCATTTGCGTCCGAATTCCCTGCTCTCCCACTACAGACTGAGATTGAGATTCTGCAGAGAATTGACCACCCTTGGCTCATAAAAACGGAGGACTTGTATCAGACAGAGGACAGTTACTACATTGTGTTGAAGCTGAAGGAGAGAGGAGGCTTAAACAGATCCATTGCAAACCTTAAATTATAAGCTGTAATGCTGGGCCTGTAAAGCATACAGTAAATGTCACACTTTCTGTCAGAATAAGAGGAGCCAGATTTTTCTGAAACAAGGTATGTGGCATCAGTGTAGAGCTCTGAATGTGGCCTTTAATTTGAAATATGAAATCCTCAAATAACATCACACTGGCCAGACAAAACTGGCTGGTATTGCAATGAATGACACATCTCCGTTTTCCAAGAACTTCATCTTAAAAGCTGAAGTTCTCAGATTATGTAGACTGGGCAAAGTCTGTTATGAGACGACTATCTCGCAGAATTTGAGCTGCCAGATTGGTCTATGATTAAAGGTCAATACGTTTGGAAAGAGGAGATTCAACCCTTTAGTTTGATGTATTAAAACTTCAAATTAAATCTCCTGGCCAGAGGAACCAAGCCATTATGGCAAAATTGGACCCCAGAAAACACACATAACGTTGACAACACCAGTCACTTTGGTCTATTAAAAAAGGCAATGCATACATAGAAGATGAGGTTTTTACCTTCCATTTCATAAGCTGTAATATGATGCATGACTTGCCATGATTGTTGTAAGGGTGGCATTAATACAGGTTACCAGATAAAGGCCATTTGATTCTTATTATGGAGAAATGCTGGGCCTTTAAAGCATACAGTAAATGTCACACTTTCTGTCAGAATATGAGGAGCCAGATTTTTCTGAAACAAGGTATGTGGCATCAGTGTACAGCTCTGAATGTGGCCTTTAATTTGATATATGAAATCCTCAAATAACATCACACTGGCCAGACAAAACTGGCTGGTATTGCAATGAATGACACATCTCCGTATTTCAAGAACTTCATTTTAAATGCTGAAGTTCTCAGATTATGTAGACTGGGCAAAGTCAGATATGAGACAACTATCTCGCAGAATTTGAGCTGCCAGATTGGTCTATGATTAAAGGTCAATACAGTTTGAAAGAGGAGATTCAACCCTTTAGTTTGATGTATTAAAACTTCAAATTAAATCTCCTGGCCAGAGGAACCAAGCCATTATGGCAAAATTGGACCCCAGAAAACACAAATAACGTTGACAACACCAGTCACTTTGGTCTATTAAAAAGGCAATGCATACATAGAAGATGAGGTTTTTACCTTCCATTTCATAAGCTGTAATAAGATGCATGACTTGCCATGGTTGGTGTAAGGGTGGCATTAATACAGGCTACCAGATAAAGGCCATTTGATTCTTATTATGGAGAAATGCTGGGCCTTTAAAGCATACAGTAAATGTCACACTTTCTGTCAGAATATGAGGAGCCAGATTTTTCTGAAACAAGGTATGTGGCATCAGTGTACAGCTCTGAATGTGGCCTTTAATTTGAAGTATGAAATCCTCAAATAACATCACACTGGCCAGACAAAACTGGCTGGTATTGCAATGAATGACACATCTCCGTATTTCAAGAACTTCATCTTAAATGCTGAAGTTCTCAGATTACGAGACTGGGCAAAATCAGATATGAGACGACTACCTCGCAGAATTTGAGCTGCAAGATTGGTCTATGATTAAAGGTCAATACAGTTTGGAAAGAGGAGATTCAACCCTTTAGTTTGATGTATTAAAACTTCAAATTAAATCTCCCTGGCCAGAGGAACCAAGCCATTATGGAAAAATTGGACCCCAGAAAACACACATAACGTTGACAACACTAGATTGTACACCAGTCACTTTGGTCTATTAAAAAAGGCAATGCATACATAGAAGATGAGGTTTTACCTTCCATTTCATAAGCTGTAATATGATGCATGACTTGCCATGGTTGGTGTAAGGGTGGCATTAATACAGGCTACCAGATAAAGGCCATTTGATTCATTCTTATTATGGAGAAATGCTGGGCCTTTAAAGCATACAGTAAATGTGACCCTGGCCAGTGTTCAGTGGTATTTCCTGCTACAGCGGCTCTGGCCTTCGGGTCTCTGAGACCCATACGTTATTCCGTGGTATTTCCATTCTACAGCGGCCCTGGCGTTTGGGTCTCTGTGACCCACACGTTATTCCGTGGTATTCCCCTGCTACAGCGGCCCTGGCCTTTGGGTCTCTGTGACCCATACGTTATTCGTGGTATTTCCATTCTACAGCGGCCCTGGCCTTTGGGTCTCTGTGACCCATCGTTATTCCGTGGTATTTCTCCAATACAGCGGCCCTGGCCTTCGGGTCTCCGTTATTCTGTGGTATTTCTCCAATACAGCGGGCTGGCTTTGGTCTCTGTGACCCATACGTTATTCTGTGGTATTTCTCCAATACAGCGGCCCTGGCCTTTGGGTCTCTGTGACCCATACGTTATTCCGTGGTATTTCCCTGCTACAGCGGCCCTGGCCTTGGTCTCTGTGACCCTGGCCAGTTATTCCGTGGTATTTCCCAATACAGCGGCCCTGGCCTTTGGGTCTCTGTGACCCATACGTTATTCCGTGGTATTTGATCCATATGTTGCCACGTGGCCCTGGCCTTGGGGTCTCTGTGACCCATACGTTATTCCGTGGTATTTCCCTATACAGCGGCCCTGGCCTTCGGGTCTCTGTGACCCATCGTTATTCCGTGGTATTTTCCATGCTACTGGCCTTCGGGTCTCTGTGACCCTTGGGTATTCTGTGACCCATACAGCGGTTATTCCGTGGTCTTTCCCAATACAGCGGCCCTGGCCTTTGGGTCTCTGTGACCCATACGTTATTCCGTGGTATTTCCCTGCTACAGCGGCCCTGGCCTTTGGGTCTCTGTGACCCATACGTTATTCCGTGGTATTTCCATGCTACAGCGGCCCTGGCCTTCGGGTCTCTGTGACCCATACGTTATTCCGTGGTATTTTCCATACAGCGGCCCTGGCCTTGGGTCTCTGTGACCCATACGTTATTCCGTGGTATTTCTCTGCTACAGCGGCCCTGGCCTTTGGGTCTCTGTGACCCATACGTTATTCCGTGGTATTTCCCTGCTACAGCGGCCCTGGCCTTTGGGTCTCTGTGACCCATACGTTATTCCGTGGTATTTCCCTGCTACGTTGGCCCTGGCCTTTGGGTCTCTGTGACCCATACGTTATTCCGTGGTATTTCCCTGCTACAGCGGCCCTGGCCTTTGGGTCTCTGTGACCCATACGTTATTCCGTGGTATTTCCCTGCTACAGTGGCCCTGGCCTTCGGGTCTCTGTGACCCATCGTTATTCCGTGGTATTTCCCTGCTACAGCGGCCCTGGCCTTGGGTCTCTGTGACCCATACGTTATTCCGTGGTATTTCCTGCTACAGCGGCCCTGGCCTTTGGGTCTCTGTGACCCATACGTTATTCCGTGGTATTTCCATGCTACAGCGGCCCTGGCCTTTGGGTCTCTGTGACCCATACGTTATTCCGTGGTATTTCCCAATACAGCGGCCCTGGCCTTTGGGTCTCTGTGACCCATACGTTATTCCGTGGTATTTCCTCCTACAGCGGCCCTGGCCTTCGGGTCTCTGTGACCCATACGTTATTCCGTGGTATTTCCCCAATACAGCGGCCTGGCCCTTGGTCTCTGTGACCCATACGTTATTCCGTGGTATTTCCTCTACAGCGGCCCTGGCCTTGGTCTCTGTGACCCATACGTTATTCCGTGGTATTTCCCTGCTACCGCGGCCCTGGCCTTTGGGTCTCTGTGACCCATACGTTATTCCGTGGTATTTCTCCAATACAGCGGCCCTGGCCTTTGGGTCTCTGTGACCCATACGTTATTCCGTGGTATTTTTCCTGCTACAGCGGCCCTGGCCTTCGGGTCTCTGTGACCCATACGTTATTCCGTGGTATTTCCCAATACAGCGGCCCTGGCCTTCGGGTCTCTGTGACCCATACGTTATTCCGTGGTATTTCTCCAATACAGCGGCCCTGGCCTTTGGGTCTCTGTGACCCATACGTTATTCCGTGGTATTTCTCCAATACAGCGGCCCTGGCCTTCGGGTCTCTGTGGTCTGGCCTTGGGTCTCTGTGACCCATACGTTATTCCGTGGTATTTCTCCAATACAGCGGCCCTGGCCTTCGGGTCTCTGTGACCCCATACGTTATTCCGTGGTATTTCCCAATACAGCGGCCCTGGCCTTGGGTCTCTGTGACCCATACGTTATTCCGTGGTATTTCCTGCTACAGCGGCCCTGGCCTTCGGGTCTCTGTGACCCATACGTTATTCCGTGGTATTTCTCTGCTACAGCGGCCCTGGCCTTTGGGTCTCTGTGACCCATACGTTATTCCGTGGTATTTCTCCAATACAGCGGCCCTGGCCTTGGGTCTCTGTGACCCATACGTTATTCCGTGGTATTTCCATGCTACAGTGGCCCTGGCCTTCGGGTCTCTGTGACCCATACGTTATTCCGTGGTATTTCCCTGCTACCGCGGCCCTGGCCTTTGGGTCTCTGTGACCCATACGTTATTCCGTGGTATTTCTCCAATACAGCGGCCCTGGCCTTTGGGTCTCTGTGACCCATACGTTATTCCGTGGTATTTCTCTGCTACCGCGGCCCTGGCCTTTGGGTCTCTGTGACCCATGCGTTATTCCGTGGTATTTCCATGCTACAGCGGCCCTGGCCTTTGGGTCTCTGTGACCCATACGTTATTCCGTGGTATTTCCCTGCTACAGCGGCCCTGGCCTTCGGGTCTCTGTGACCCATACGTTATTCCGTGGTATTTCCCCTGCTACAGCGGCCCTGGCCTTTGGGTCTCTGTGACCCATACGTTATTCCGTGGTATTTCTCTGCTACAGCGGCCCTGGCCTTCGGGTCTCTGTGACCCATACGTTATTCCGTGGTATTTCCTCCTATACAGCGGCCCTGGCCTTCGGGTCTCTGTGACCCATACGTTATTCCGTGGTATTTCCCTGCTACAGCGGCCCTGGCCTTTGGGTCTCTGTGACCCATACGTTATTCCGTGGTATTTCCCTGCTACAGCGGCCCTGGCCTTTGGGTCTCTGTGACCCATACGTTATTCCGTGGTATTTCCCTGCTACAGCGGCCCTGGCCTTTGGGTCTCTGTGACCCATACGTTATTCCGTGGTATTTCCCCAATACCTTTGGGCCCTGGCCTTTGGGTCTCTGTGACCCATATGTTATTCCGTGGTATTCCCTGCTACAGCGGCCCTGGCCTTTGGGTCTCTGTGACCCATACGTTATTCCGTGGTATTTCCCTGCTACAGCGGCCCTGGCCTTGGGTCTCTGTGACCCATACGTTATTCCGTGGTATTTCCCTGCTACAGCGGCCCTGGCCTTGGGTCTCTGTGACCCATACGTTATTCCGTGGTATTTCCAATACTAGCGGCCCTGGCCTTTGGGTCTCTGTGACCCATACGTTATTCCGTGGTATTTTCCATGCTACAGTGGCCCTGGCCTTTGGGTCTCTGTGACCTGTGACCCATACGTTATTCCTGTGGTATTTCCTGCTACATACAGCGGCCCTGGCCTTTGGGTCTCTGTGACCCATACGTTATTCCGTGGTATTTCCCTGCTACAGCGGCCCTGGCCTTTGGGTCTCTGTGACCCATACGTTATTCCGTGGTATTTCCCTGCTACAGCGGCCCTGGCCTTCGGGTCTCTGTGACCCATACGTTATTCCGTGGTATTTCCCTGCTACAGCGGCCCTGGCCTTTGGGTCTCTGTGACCCATACGTTATTCCGTGGTATTTCCCTGCTACAGCGGCCCTGGCCTTTGGGTCTCTGTGACCCATACGTTATTCCGTGGTATTTCTCCAATACAGCGGCCCTGGCCTTTGGGTCTCTGTGACCCATACGTTATTCCGTGGTATTTCCCTGCTACAGTGGCCCTGGCATTTGGGTCTCTGTGACCCATACGTTATTCCGTGGTATTTCTCCAATACAGCGGCCCTGGCCTTTGGGTCTCTGTGACCCATACGTTATTCCGTGGTATTTCCCTGCTACAGCGGCCCTGGCCTTTGGGTCTCTGTGACCCATACGTTATTTCCGTGGTATTTCCCTGCTACAGCGGCCCTGGCCTTTGGGTCTCTGTGACCCATACGTTATTCCGTGGTATTTCCCTGCTACAGCGGCCCTGGCCTTCGGGTCTCTGTGACCCATACGTTATTCCGTGGTATTTCCCTGCTACAGCGGCCCTGGCCTTTTGGGTCTCTGTGACCCATACGTTATTCCGTGGTATTTCCCAATACAGCGGCCCTGGCCTTCGGGTCTCTGTGACCCATACGTTATTCCGTGGTATTTCTCCAATACAGCGGCCCTGGCCTTGGGTCTCTGTGACCCATACGTTATTCCGTGGTATTTCCCTGCTACAGCGGCCCTGGCCTTTGGGTCTCTGTGACCCATACGTTATTCCGTGGTATTTCCTGCTACCGTGGCCCTGGCCTTCGGGTCTCTGTGACCCATACGTTATTCCGTGGTATTTCCCTGCTACAGCGGCGCTGGCCTTCGGGTCTCTGTGACCCATACGTTATTCCGTGGTATTTCCTCCTACACGGCGGCCCTGGCCTTCGGGTCTCTGTGACCCATACGTTATTCCGTGGTATTTCCCTGCTACAGCGGCCCTGGCCTTCGGGTCTCTGTGACCCATACGTTATTCCGTGGTATTTCTTCAATACAGCGGCCCTGGCCTTCGGGTCTCTGTGACCCATACGTTATTCCGTGGTATTTCCCTGCCACAGCGGCGCTAGACTTTGGGTCTCTGTGACCCATACGTTATTCCGTGGTTTTTTCTCCAATACAGCGGCCCTGGCCTTCGGGTCTCTGTGACCCATACGTTATTCCGTGGTATTTCCCTGCTACCGCGGCCCTGGCCTTTGGGTCTCTGTGACCCATACGTTATTCCGTGGTATTTCCATGCAATACAGCGGCCCTGGCCTTGGGTCTCTGTGACCCATACGTTATTCCGTGGTATTTCCCTGCTACAGCGGCCCTGGCCTTTGGGTCTCTGTGACCCATACGTTATTCCGTGGTATTTCCATGCTACAGCGGCCCTGGCCTTTGGGTCTCTGTGACCCATACGTTATTGCGTGGTATTTCTCCAATACAGCGGCCCTGGCCTTCGGGTCTCTGTGACCCATACGTTATTCCGTGGTATTTCCCTGCTACAGCGGCCCTGGCCTTTGGGTCTCTGTGACCCATACGTTATTCCGTGGTATTTCTCTGCTACAGCGGCCCTGGCCTTTGGGTCTCTGTGACCCATACGTTATTCCGTGGTATTTCCCTGCTACAGCGGCCCTGGCCTTCGGGTCTCTGTGACCCATACGTTATTCCGTGGTATTTCCCTGCTACAGCGGCCCTGGCCTTCGGGTCTCTGTGACCCATACGTTATTCCGTGGTATTTCTCCAATACAGCGGCCCTGGGCTTTGGGTCTCTGTGACCCATACGTTATTCCGTGGTATTTCCCTGCTACAGCGGCCCTGGCCTTTGGGTCTCTGTGACCATACGTTATTCCGTGGTATTTCTCCAATACAGCGGCCCTGGCCTTTGGGTCTCTGTGACCCATACGTTATTCCGTGGTATTTCCTCAATACAGCGGCCCTGGCCTTGGGTCTCTGTGACCCATACGTTATTCCGTGGTATTTCCCTGCTACAGCGGCCCTGGCCTTTGGGTCTCTGTGACCCATACGTTATTCCGTGGTATTTCCCTTCTACCGCGGCCCTGGCCTTTGGGTCTCTGTGACCCATACGTTATTCGTGGTATTTCTCCTATACAGCGGCCCTGGCCTTTGGGTCTCTGTGACCCATACGTTATTCCGTGGTATTTCCTGCTACAGCGGCCCTGGCCTTTGGGTCTCTGTGACCCATACGTTATTCCGTGGTATTTCCCTGCTACAGCGGCCCTGGCCTTGGGTCTCTGTGACCCATACGTTATTCCGTGGTATTTCCCTGCTACAGCGGCCCTGGCCTTGGGTCTCTGTGACCCATCGTTATTCCGTGGTATTTCCCTGCTACCGCGGCCCTGGCCTTTGGGTCTCTGTGACCCATACGTTATTCCGTGGTATTTCTCCAATACAGCGGCCCTGGCCTTTGGGTCTCTGTGACCCATACGTTATTCCGTGGTATTTCTCTGCTACAGCGGCCCTGGCCTTCGGGTCTCTGTGACCCATACGTTATTCCGTGGTATTTCCCTGCTACCGCGGCCCTGGCCTTTGGGTCTCTGTGACCCATACGTTATTCGTGGTATTTGACCCTGCTACAGCGGCCCTGGCCTTTGGGTCTCTGTGACCCATACGTTATTCCGTGGTATTTCCCTGCTACAGCGGCCCTGGCCTTTGGGTCTCTGTGACCCATACGTTATTCCGTGGTATTTCCCTTCTACCGCGGCCCTGGCCTTTGGGTCTCTGTGACCCATACGTTATTCCGTGGTATTTCCCTGCTACAGCGGCCCTGGCCTTTGGGTCTCTGTGACCCATACGTTATTCCGTGGTATTTCCCTGCTACAGCGGCCCTGGCCTTTGGGTCTCTGTGACCCATACGTTATTCCGTGGTATTTCCCTGCTACAGCGGCCCTGGCCTTCGGGTCTCTGTGACCCATACGTTATTCCGTGGTATTCCCCTGCTACAGCGGCCCTGGCCTTTGGGTCTCTGTGACCCATGACCCGTTATTCCGTGGTATTTCCCTGCTACAGCGGCCCTGGCCTTTGGGTCTCTGTGACCCATACGTTATTCCGTGGTATTTCCCTGCTACAGCGGCCCTGGCCTTTGGGTCTCTGTGACCCATACGTTATTCCGTGGTATTTCCTGCTACAGCGGCCCTGGCTTTGGGTCTCTGTGACCCATCGTTATTCCGTGGTATTTCCCTGCTACAGCGGCCCTGGCCTTTGGGTCTCTGTGACCCATCGTTATTCCGTGGTATTTCCATGCTACAGCGGCCCTGGCCTTTGGGTCTCTGTGACCCATACGTTATTCCGTGGTATTTCCCTGCTACGGCCCTGGCCTTTGGGTCTCTGTGACCCATACGTTATTCCGTGGTATTTCTCCTGCTACAGCGGCCCTGGCCTTTGGGTCTCTGTGACCCATACGTTATTCCGTGGTATTTCCCTGCTACAGCGGCCCTGGGCTTTGGGTCTCTGTGACCCATACGTTATTCCGTGGTATTTCCCTGCTACAGCGGCCCTGGCCTTTGGGTCTCTGTGACCCATACGTTATTCCGTGGTATTTTCCCCTGCTACAGCGGCCCTGGCCTTTGGGTCTCTGTGACCCATACGTTATTCCGTGGTATTTCCATGCTACAGCGGCCCTGGCCTTTGGGTCTCTGTGACCCATACGTTATTCCGTGGTATTTTCCTGCTACAGCGGCCCTGGCCTTGGGTCTCTGTGACCCATACGTTACGTTATTCCGTGGTATTTCTCCAATACAGCGGCCCTGGCCTTTGGTCTCTGTGACCCATACGTTATTCGTGGTATTTCTCCAATACAGCGGCCCTGGCCTTTGGGTCTCTGTGACCCATACGTTATTCCGTGGTATTTCCCCAATACAGCGGCCCTGGCCTTTGGGTCTCTGTGACCCATACGTTATTCCGTGGTATTTTCCTATGCTACCTTGGGGTCTCTGTGCCCTGGCCTTTGGGTCTCTGTGACCCATACCTTGGTTATTCCGTGGTATTTCCCTGCTACCGCGGCCCTGGCCTTTGGGTCTCTGTGACCCATACGTTATTCCGTGGTATTTCTCCAATACAGCGGCCCTGGCCTTTGGGTCTCTGTGACCCATACGTTATTCCGTGGTATTTCTCCAATACAGTGGCCCTGGCCTTCGGGTCTCTGTGACCCATACGTTATTCCGTGGTATTTCTCTTCTACAGCGGCCCTGGCCTTGGGTCTCTGTGACCCATACGTTATTCCGTGGTATTTCTCCAATACAGCGGCCCTGGCCTTCGGGTCTCTGTGACCCATACGTTATTCCGTGGTATTTCCCTGCTACAGCGGCCCTGGCCTTTGGGTCTCTGTGACCCATACGTTATTCCGTGGTATTTCTCTGCTACAGCGGCCCTGGCCTTTGGGTCTCTGTGACCCATACGTTATTCCGTGGTATTTCTCCAATACAGCGGCCCTGGCCTTTGGGTCTCTGTGACCCATACGTTATTCCGTGGTATTTCTCTGCTACCGCGGCCCTGGCCTTCGGGTCTCTGTGACCCATACGTTATTCCGTGGTATTTCCCTGCTACAGCGGCCCTGGCCTTCGGGTCTCTGTGACCCATACGTTATTCCGTGGTATTTCCCAATACAGCGGCCCTGGCCTTCGGGTCTCTGTGACCCATACGTTATTCGTGGTATTTCTCTTCTACAGCGGCCCTGGCCTTTGGGTCTCTGTGACCCATACGTTATTCCGTGGTATTTCCCTGCTACATGGCCCTGGCCTTGGGTCTCTGTGACCCATACGTTATTCCGTGGTATTTCCCTGCTACAGCGGCCCTGGCCTTCGGGTCTCTGTGACCCATACGTTATTCCGTGGTATTCCCCTGCTACAGCTGCCCTGGCCTTTGGGTCTCTGTGACCCATACGTTATTCGTGGTATTTTCCCTATACAGCGGCCCTGGCCTTCGGGTCTCTGTGACCCATACGTTATTCCGTGGTATTTCCCTGCTACCGCGGCCCTGGCCTTCGGGTCTCTGTGACCCATACGTTATTCCGTGGTATTTCCCCTATACAGCGGCCCTGGCCTTCGGGTCTCTGTGACCCATACGTTATTCCGTGGTATTTCCCGCTACCGCGGTTCTGGCCTTCGGGTCTCTGTGACCCATACGTTATTCCGTGGTATTTCCCAATACAGCGGCCCTGGCCTTCGGGTCTCTGTGACCCATACGTTATTCCGTGGTATTTCCCTGCTACAGTGGCCCTGGCCTTCGGGTCTCTGTGACCCATACGTTATTCCGTGGTATTTCTCCAATACAGCGGCCCTGGCCTTCGGGTCTCTGTGACCCATACGTTATTCCGTGGTATTTCCCTGCTACAGCGGCCCTGGCCTTCGGGTCTCTGTGACCCATCCGTTATTCCGTGGTATTTCTCCAATACAGTGGCCCTGGGCTTCGGGTCTCTGTGACCCATACGTTATTCCGTGGTATTTCCATGCTACAGCGGCCCTGGCCTTTGGGTCTCTGTGACCCATAGGTTATTCCGTGGTATTTCCATTCTACAGCGGCCCTGGCCTTCGGGTCTCTGTGACCCATACGTTATTCCGTGGTATTTCCCCTATACAGCGGCCCTGGCTTTTGGGTCTCTGTGACCCATACGTTATTCCGTGGTATTTCTCCTATACAGCATCCCTGGCCTTTGGGTCTCTGTGACCCATACGTTATTCCGTGGTATTTCCATGCTACAGCGGCCCTGGCCTTCGGGTCTCTGTGACCCATAGGTTATTCCGTGGTATTTCCATTCTACTGCGGCCCTGGCCTTCGGGTCTCTGTGACCCATACGTTATTCCGTGGTTTTCCCCTATACAGCGGCCCTGGCCTTCGGGGTCTGTGACCCATATGTTATTCCGTGGTATTTCCCTTCTACCGCGGCCCTGGCCTTCGGGTCTCTGTGACCCATACGTTATTCCGTGGTATTTCTCTGCTACCGCGGCCCTGGCCTTCGGGTCTCTGTGACCCACATGTTATTCCGTGGTATTTCCCCTGCTACAGCGGCCCTGGCCTTCGGGTCTCTGTGACCCATACGTTATTCCGTGGTATTCCCCTGCTACCGCGGCTCTGGCCTTCGGGTCTCTGTGACCCATACGTTATTCCGTGGTATTTCCCTGCTACAGCGGCCCTGGCCTTCGGGTCTCTGTGACCCATACGTTATTCCGTGGTATTTCCCTTCTACAGCGGCCCTGGCCTTTGGGTCTCTGTGACCCATACGTTATTCCGTGGTATTTCCATGCTACAGCGGCCCTGGCCTTCGGGTCTCTGTGACCCATACGTTATTCCGTGGTATTTCTCCAATACAGCGGCCCTGGCCTTCGGGTCTCTGTGACCCATACGTTATTCCGTGGTATTTCCCCAATACAGCGGCCCTGGCCTTCGGGTCTCTGTGACCCACACGTTATTCCGTGGTATTTCTCCAATACAGCGGCCCTGACCTTTGGGTCTCTGTGACCCATACGTTATTCCGTGGTATTTCCATGCTACAGCGGCCCTGGCCTTCGGGTCTCTGTGACCCATACGTTATTCCGTGGTATTTCCATGCTACAGCGGCCCTGGCCTTCGGGTCTCTGTGACCCATACGTTATTCCGTGGTATTTCCATGCTACAGCGGCTCTGGCCTTCGGGTCTCTGTGACCCACACGTTATTCCGTGGTATTTCCCCTACACAGCGGCCCTGGCCTTTGGGTCTCTGTGACCCATACGTTATTACGTGGTATTCCCCTGCTACAGCGGCCCTGGCCTTCGGGTCTCTGTGACCCATACGTTATTCCGTGGTATATCCCTTCTACCGCGGCTCTGGCCTTCGGGTCTCTGTGACCCATATGTTATTCCGTGGTATTCAGGGCACTCCGGCCTGGCTCGTAGTAGTAACACAGCAATGGTAAGGGAAAGGGGGAAAGAAACAAACCTCATCCTCGTCCTACTAAACACTTTTATTATACACACACACACACACACACACACACACATTTACACTGTTCACATTTGTCTTTTTGTTTTTGTCATCTTTGCTTCGTCTTGTTCTGTTGGACCTTTTTTACTCTTTGTACTCGGTTCAGCAGCCGGTCGCGACGCCGGCATGGCCCGTTGTGTGACTCTAAATGAGGAGCTGCATCGTTTTCTCAAACGCGCAGAACAAGAGGCACGCTCAGCACGCTCAGCACGCGCAGTACACGCGGCGCGCGTAGCGCGCGAGGCACGCGCGGCACGCGCGGCACGTATAGCTCGCGTAACACGAATAGCACGTGAGGCACGCGCAGCACGCAATGTCCCCCACGTGGAAGAGATGGAAGACCCAAACACACAAGTGGAAGAGATGGAAGACAAAAACACACAAGTGGAAGAGATGGAAGACAAAAACACACGAGTGGAAGAAGAAGAAGAAGAAGAAGAAGAAGATGATGAAGAAGAAGAAGAAGAAGAAGAGGAAAAAGATATTGATGATGATGACCAGAGCGACTCTGACGAGGAAGACAAATGGTCATCCGGCGGGTGTGCGTCAGAAGACGACAGAGACAAACATGACGCAGCCGACGGAGAAAAAGACTGCCGCGGAGAAAAGGACTGCCGCGACGCCAGTGACCACGACGCGGGAGAAGAGGACTACGATGTCGCTGACAACCGAGACGAACTAGGACAAGAACAAGGTCAAGAACAATGTCAAGGACAGGAACAAGAACAAGGACAAGAATCAGGAGCAGACATAGCCGCAGCAGCCCAAGAGGGTGTACGGCAAAGGGAGAAGAAAAGGGGGAAGAAGAAGAAGAAGAAGAAGAAGAAGAAGAAGAAGAAGAAGAAGAAGAGGGCCAAGACGACGGGCAGGATGAGCAGGACGAGCAGGAGAGCGAAAAGGTTTGTGTCGAAAAAACGGCGAAATCGAATGGTCCTCAACGACGTATCATCCCAGTCGCCCTCGACCTCATTTCCGTGGCACAGCACAAGAACGAGAAGGAGAACAAGACCAAGAACAAGACCAAGAACAAGACCAAGACCAAGCAAGACCACAGATGCGCTTAACGCCCAGAGAACCGGGACCCACAGAGTACGCGGCCACACGCGTCCGTGACATACTCTCCACGTTCGACCTGTTGGTCACGCGGCGCATACTAGAGATCGTGGTGACCGCCACGAACCTCGAGGGCCTGAGGAAATGCGGCAAGGACTGGAAAACGACGGACGTCACGGAGCTGCGCGGCTACCTCGGGCTGCTGCTCCTCGCCGGCGTGTACAGGTCCCGAAACGAGGCCCTGGAGAGCCTGTGGCACGAGGAGAGCGGCAGGGCCATTTTCCGCGGCACAATGTCGCTCAAGCGATTCCACGCGCTCTCGCGAGTGCTGCGATTCGACGACCGCGAGACGAGAGGCGCCAGACGAGCCTCGGACAAACTGGCGGCCATACGAGAAGTGTGGGACGCCTGGGTGCGGCGGCTGCCTCGCCTCTACAACCCGGGCTCCGACGTGACCGTGGACGAGCAGCTGGTTCCCTTTCGAGGTGTGTGTGTGTGTGTGTGTGTGTGTGTGTGTGTGTGTGTGTATGTGTGTATGTGTGTGTGTGTGTGTGTGTGTGTGTGTGTGTGTGTGTGTGTGTTTTTGTAACTTTTCCATCGTCACTCTTTCCCTCCCATGCTCATGCTCATTGTTGTCCGTCACGTCCACCAAGGTCGATGCTCCTTCCGCCAGTACATGCCCAGCAAGCCCGCCAGGTACGGACTCAAGTCGTGGGTGGCCTGCGACGCCGGCTCCAGCTACGCGTGGAACATGCAGGTCTACACGGGCAAGTCTGTGAGCGGCGAGCCCGAGAGGAATCAGGGCGCCCGAGTGGTGATGGACCTGACCGAGGGCTTGCGGGGCCCCCGCAATGTCACGTGCGACAACTTTTTCACCTCCTACGAGCTGGCCCGGCGGCTCCTCCACGACAGGCGCCTCACCGTGGTGGGCACGATGCGCAAAAACAAGCCCGAGCTGCCGCGCGTCTTGCTCGACACCAAGGGCCGCGCGGTCTTCTCGTCCAGGTTCGCCTTCACGCCCACCGTCACGCTGGTGTCCTACGTGCCCAAGAGGAACAGGAACGTGGTGCTGCTGAGCACGCTGCACACGGGGGACGCGCGGGTCAGCGCCTCCACGGCCGCCAAGCCCGACATCATCCTGCACTACAACAGCACCAGGGGCGGCGTGG
Organism: Perca flavescens; assembly: GCF_004354835.1. NCBI lineage: Eukaryota > Metazoa > Chordata > Actinopteri > Perciformes > Percidae > Perca > Perca flavescens. Next base: position 470,954 of record NW_021166680.1, read on the forward strand.
ACAACCTGGACAAGCTCGTCGGCACGTACAGCTGCCGCAGGAAGACAGCGCGCTGGCCCCTCGCCCTGTTCCACAACATCCTCGACGTGTCCGCCTACAACGCCTTTGTGCTCTGGCGAGAGCTCAGGCCCGAGTGGCTGCGCGGCAAGCTCAACAGACGCAGGGCTTTCCTCGAGCAGCTGGGCAGGGCGCTCGTCACTCCGCTCATCGAGAGACGCTCGCGTCTCCCTCGCACGCAGGCGTCCTCCGCGCTTGTCAAAGCCGTGGCGGCGAGGTCATGCGCTGGTGTCAGGCGAGCCCGACAGGACCAGCGAGGAGACGAGGAGGAAGGAAGAAGACGGCGATGTGGAGGAGGACGAAAACGACATGGAGGAGGAGGAGGACGAAAATGATGAGCAAGACGACGAGGAGGAAGCAGCGCCGAGAGCACCGAGAGTGCCCAGCAAGCGAAAGAGGTGTCAGCTCTGTCCAAAGAAAAAGGACCGCAAGACACACACACCGTGTGCGGTGGCTGCCAGAGATACATCTGCGGGAGCTGCACACAGCCCTACTGCGCGGACTGCGTGAGACAGTAGCCTCTTGGCTCGGCGGGCAGTTTGAGCTTCGTGTTTGCCTTTACGCTGCACACACACACAAAAAAAAAAAAAGCGACATCAACTTTCCAATGCAACAAGGGCCCCGGGACCCGAGGGACACAAGCCGCCACGAGGCCAGTAGCGAGATACAAAAATGTCATTGACTAGGCGAGGGTCCCGGAGACCCCCAAATAGGCCAAATAGTTGCCTGTCAAATCGTAGACTAGGTTCCGGGGACGTGGCAAGGCTGTCAAATGGTAGACTAGGGTCCCGGGGACCCGAAGGACGAGGCGAGCGTGTGACATGGAATAACATGGTAACATAAGCCAGGGTCCCGGGGACCCAAAGGACAGAGGGCGAGGCTAGTGAAATGGAATAACATGGTAACATAAGCCTGGGTCCCGGGACCCAAAAGGACTAAAGAGTTCCCGTGACACGAAGGCTAGGGTAGCAAATGAATAGAAACAATGACTTTTGGGAAGGGTCTGGGGACCCAAAGGACTGAGGAGAATGACATCTTTTGGCAGACACGGACAACGTCGGACATATTTATGATTGAATTCTCATATGGTGAAAAACAAAAGTGAATAAACTAAACAAGTTCAAAACAAAAATAGTTAACTATTTAAGACGAAGGACAATACAAGGGTTTTTGCCTGCGGGATGGTCTGGGTTGTAACATTGGACTCTAAAGAGAGCCTCTTGATTATTTAGAGACAGACTGCAACAAGGCAAAACATACTAAATAGGTCGAGTTATTTGACTATTAAGTTGATTTTGTCCGCAGGGCTGCACAAACACGGGTTTTCACGTAAGTTTCCCGAACAAATAACCTCGCGGTGTGGTGACGATCACATCGACCAAGACATAGTATACTATAAAGTCCAAGAATCAATTATGGGAAACGAAATTTCCCGTTCCAGTGATGCAACTGGACCCATAGTGGGTGAAATGACTCATAAATATGGACCGGATTGTTTTTGCGATGTCTGTCATAACTGGTCATAAAGCTTTGGCTTTCCGAGAAACGGATCTTTGTGTACAAAGACACTGAGAATGTTAAAGCAAGATTTTAGAAGAAGTAGAAAGAAAATTAATGGGAAAATCAATAATTAAGACACGGGATTTAAAGCTACTGAGTAGCCTACAGGAAAAACAAAGAATGTTTTAAGAAAACAGTGATCTAGGGAAAGAATGCAAACACACATGCACCAATAACCTCATCAGTTCTAACCAAAGCCTATTTCTGAGCTTTCTCTAAAAATCAGGAAGACAAGCTGGAGAAACGGAGGGACGAAGAGGACACGGACTCAACAATCGGACAGGACCAACAGCATCAGTCACACCTGCATCGGGTGGAAAGACCAACAAGTACCTGAGAAAACCATGTTTGAAGCGTTTGTCTGCATGTTACAACAGGCTGGTGGGCAACATATGGAGCTCGGACCCGAAGGAAAAAAAAGGCTGCTCCCACAAAGGACGTGGTCAAGCCAGAGAGAGGCCGAGGCGGGCACCGTGGGCAAAATGGTGAGCCCTACAACCGAGACCAGTGTTTGTACTGCAAGGACTTTGGACATTGGGTATGTAAATGCCGAAGAAAAGCAAATAACACCTCCGACAAAGAACAACACTTGTCCCTCTGTTTGACTGAGTCCAACAGCTGATGAAGAAGGTAGTGCTGACACACACACACTCACTTCATGCAATGAAGAAATGCTTTGCACTGATACACTGTTTTTGTTTTTGCTATTAGGGACAATTGATAGGTTAGAAAGTTCTGAAAAATAATCTATTCAGTTAAACCATTATAGTATGTTATCTTCTGAAACCTAGAAGAAAATGCCTACTACTGAGGGTAAAGTTAAAGGGGTTCCTCACATAACTTGATTATTAGAGCTAAAGATTTGACAGTGAAGATTATTTGGTCATTCTATTTAACAGTGAGAGAACAATTCTCTGTTCCTCTCTCCTGTACATGGGAAAAAAAACAATTCTTGGTGTATAAAGGTTCCACTTATTTGGTTTAGGTAGTGATTTAAGGTGCACTTTTAACATTGGTTTAACCTCCACACCTGACGGATTGAGAATTTCTCCTAATGTTCAACTAGCGTAACCACGTAAATTACAGTGTGGCTAAAATGACCTCACTGAGGCGGCGTCTGTAATCAGCCCTGCCTCTGACTGCATGAAACCTGACAACCAATACATCACTCAAGGCTGCATCTGCTTTTTATCCCTCAGGAAAAGTTGTTTGGTGCAGTGCTGTTTTCATGTAAAATGAACAGAATAGCAGCTTATTCAGATTAGTGTTAACGATTAGATTTTTACTTGAGCCGGTCACCTAGAATGTCTGTACCGTTCCTGATGTCACTGTAAGACTTTTGCTGCCAAAGTTATTGAAGCGTTCGTGGATATGAAACTGTCTCTGCAGTCTTCCCGATGCTGGGACTGCCAGATCCCTAAAAACAGTTCATACAGACATACACGTAAATACACATGCTTGCAATGAAGACATGCTTTTTGCACGCTACAAACACTCCCCACATGATAGACAGATCAAATTAGACATAAAAACAGCACGACAAACAGAAATAACTTTTGGAAAATATGTCCAAGTATTCAATGTGTTTGTCTGGTGTGTATACAAATTGCCTACCATGGTGTTAATTATACAAGGGAAGAAAATTGGATTTTTAGTTGATTCGGGAGCAACAATTTGGGTTTAGTGAAGTTTTGTTCTTCAAATCAGAAGCACTCTGGTAAACTAGGTTTTTTTTTTCCCTTAGAGAAATGGTTAGAAGAATGGTTATCTCAGAGTAGTTCACCATTCTTATGATTTGAGTATATTCAGATCCTTAGGATCCTGAACTAGATAAGAAAGGAAAATGTTCATTGTTTCTTTCTCCCTTCCATCTGAGTGTCCTGTAAATTTGTTATGCAGATTGCATTTGAAAATGTCTCTTTGAAATTGAAGACATTCTTTCACCCACGGGTCTTAGGAATGTTTATTCTTTTGCCCACTGGCAGTCAGTCAGTCCAAAAACGATTGAGGCGCTTTCACCTACCTATACCCTGTTTTATTCTGAACTGAGAATGTTTCACATGTCCATGTATCATGATGTCTGTATTTACGTTAATTTACGTTAATATATGATTTTTAAAACAATAAATGCAGAAAAAAAAATAAATCAGAAAAAAAAACATCAAAAAAAAAAACACAGCATTAGAAAGCTGTCTTACCTTTGGCCAGTATTTGAACACCATTTGTGCTCTTAAAAAGTACCTTTACATTTTTACAAAATTTGTGCAAATTTGGGGTGAGCATAACAGTAGAAAATACAAAAAATAAAATTACTAAAGCAACATGGTGCCCCAAATATTATTACCAAGTTCCAACCCATGCCGACTTTGCCCAATTAGGCCCCTGTGGGGCTCATAGAGTAGGCCCACATGGGCTTCCCATGTTGGGTTACAGAACACATATGGGGCCCACACAACTTGCCTACAACTTGTCTACTTCCAGCCAATGCCCACTTAGCCCCTCTTATCCCTTACAGGGCCCCACAGTCAGCCCACATGGGAAGCCCATGTGGGCTCATGCTGAAGGAACCATCTGGGGCCCAAGAAATGATACTCAGTTCCATCCCATGCCCACCCTGCCCACCTATATCCCCTATGGGGCCCATAGAGTTGGCCCACATGGGCTTACCATGTGGGGCTCATGTTTGGTGATCCATATGGGGCCCACATAACTTGCCTACTTCCATCCCATGCCCACCCTGCCCACCTATATCCCCTATGGGGCCCTTAGAGTTGGCCCACATGGGCTTTCCATGTGGAGCCCATGTTACTGGAACAACATGGGCCCCAAATATTATCATCAAGTTCCACCCCATGCTGACTTTGCCCAATTAGTTCTATTGTTGGGCCCTAGAGTATGCTCACATGGGCTTCACATGTGGGGCGCATGTTACAGAACCCACATGGGGCCCACATAACTCACCTACTTCCATCCCATGCCCACTTTGCCCGCTCATATCCCATATGGGGCCCAGAAAATTTGCCCAGTTCAAGCCCATACCCATGCAGCCCCTTTGTAATCCATATGGGGCCCACATGTACATGTTGGCTGGGTTAGAGCACCTTGAACATTATTCTGACATAAAAACATCTTGATAAGCACTTCTGGTAGGAAATGACTAAAAAGCTATTTCAGATATGGAAACAAGCTTTGAGGCCGTTTGGAGCACCTTGAACATGATTCTGAAACAGAAATATCTTTATAGGAGTTTCTTGAAGGAAATGACTGTAAAGCTATTTTAGTGATGCAAACAAGCTTTACACGCTGCAAGAAGCTGTTGTGGTGGAAGTTTTCCTTGAGCAGCGTTAGTGATATTCATGATGAAATCAAAGCGAATAACGACCGTTTGAGAATTAAACCAAAGTTTGGTCTTTGAGTATTTATTTACATTTGCAAATGGAGAAAACAGTTTCAAAGGTACATGCAGCACAACTGAAAATGTCTTTCTAACCTAAAATCTAAACATCCAAACATCATATAGTGAAGACCTCTGTTAAGCCACCCCTCTAAATGTGTCTTTTAGCAAGGCCATAGTTGAAGAAATGACATCACCTCACCTCACCTTCCCCTCTGCTCTCTGTTCTTAACATTAGCTTTAACAACACTTTTATCTCAGGAGACAGAAACCTACGTAGTTCTCACTGTTGTAAACAGTCATCGGCCTTCTCCACTTCTATCTAAGCAAAAAGTCAACAATGTGAGGAGCTTCAAGCTAGTAAATCTAAATAACTCTCTAGGCTATAGTTCACGGTTGCCAACTATTTCACTTGGAGTCTTTTGAATCTACACATGAAGAAGCTAAATCTTGTGGCGTTATAAAACAATCTTTAAACAAATGGTTAATATAATTAAACAAATGGTTAAAATAAAATTTGCCACCACAGTTCACCCTTTTGATTACAAAATAATCACAAAAATAAAATTTACTTTTAAAGATTCAACCCTATGGATATTCATTTTATTTCTTACCTGTTAAATGGAAAAGTACAAAAAACCTCTTTTTTAAATAGTAGCGAGTGTTCACGTAAAAAAAAACAGTATCAGAGTCCAAACATTATTATCATATTCAGAAAGACGGAATACGTCAGAAGGCTCAATCATTTTTACCATAAGAATGAAGAACTCTTTTTCTTGATTAGGGTAATAACATAGCAAACACAAAAAAACAAATCTGAAGACCAAACATAATCTGCTAAAAACCCTAGACCTGAATGTCACTGGTTAATGTCACATTAGACTACTGCCTTATAATTTGTGTAAAGAATGTGTTATGTATTTAAACATTAAAATAACCTGGTGTGAATGTGAACATTTAGTAATTTCATATCTACCCATACGGGTGAAGTCAAATTTTCTATAAAGCTGATAATTAAATTATCCAATGCCATCAAATGCTTCCCCCCTTTGGTTATTTTAATATAAATCAATTGAAACACGCTCAGTGCAATTATCAAAGCTCTCACAGAGTGAAAGTTGAGAAGAATCAGAATAACACTTACCCCTCCTTGTCTCTAACATCATTAAGTGCTGTCACAGCACAAATAAAATTCAGTTATTCTATGTGTGTAGTTTCACTGGAAATAGCTTATTTCTGTAAGCGAAGAAATAGTGAACAAAAATCATTATGACCTACATCACGCATACATTTCCTAACTAAACCCAAGTCATTCCTTAGTAGAAAATGTATCTATTAGATAATCTTTCAAGAGTCAAACGTGGTGTCTATGTGTCATCAAAATGTGGAAGGTGAAATTACTTCAATGTAATAAAAGATCCACAAGGAACATTTCCTAAGTTCTAAAGCACACAACAAAATGGCCTAGGTCTTTATACTTAACTTTGTTCAATATTAACAATATTGCTGTTTAGGAATAATTTACTTTCTTTATCAATAATCTATCAGTTGAGTTTGTGTGGTCATGAGGAACCACATAAGGTACAAAGCCCCAATTAGCCCCAATTTAGTAGCATTTGTATGCCAAACATCCTTTTCTTTTCTCTTTCTCTTTTCACCGTCTATCTGCCAATCCTTCCTCCTGAAGTTGTTATCACCACGGAATCCCCAGGCTTGACACCTGGATTCTCATGGCCAAAAGAGCAGAAGAAAATTACCCTAGCCTATCATTTCCCTTATACTGCCGTGGAAGAAATAGGTGTTTTTTTATTATGGGCCTCTCCCTACCTATGTATAAATAAAGATTCTTTGGAGCAAATCGGAACCAATAAAACAAAAATAATTACTATTGCATCCCTTACACTACTGTGTCAATCAGGGGGTAGATGAGGGATCAGGGGGTCCTTTTGTTTACAGTTCAACTATCAATTTTGTCAATTTTGTTGTCAGCTAAGCAGATTTTTTCTTTAAATGTACAGTTGTTAACTATTCTAGCACTTTGGTTATTCAAGGTCTTTTAAACTGGAGCTACAATGATGTCACAACAAGTGTTTCAAACGTCTTTAGAAAAATCAACCTAATTTTTTTTTTTTTTTTTATTTAACACTTTTTCTTTCCCTTGCTACTTTTCCCTTATTCTTTATTAAACCCCTTATTTATCATTGCTATACTATATCCCTCCTTTTTGAGACATGACAAAGCTCATGACTCAAAAGCAATATAAATAATCTGTTTAATATTCTAATCCTTAACATTGTTCTAGGTCTTACAGCAAATCCTGTTTATCCGTAACAAAAAGTTCAATAAATAATTTCTTTAGGGGAATTTTCACCTTAGTAAATTTTTCAACGTCAACATCAACTAATTTAGTTAAAACAATTTGTGATATAGCAACCCAAAAACTCATTAGAGTACAATATGAAATGTACTGCTTTTAGGATTAAATCTCATTTAAACCTTCATTTATTCAATATCATTAAACTAAGACAAATTACCCAAAACACATTGTTTATGTCATTTTTTATCTCCAGTTTACAAACCAAAGTAACCCTAATTACTATATGCTAGTTCCAAGAATCATTACAACTTAAAGTTTTTAGCCTTCTATTTATCCAAATCGTTACCTGTTATGGGAAGCATTATATCATATAACATTCAACAAAAATGTATATCAAAATCATTTCTTTAAACCAAAATTTCACTTGTACTAACTCATGTTTGGTTTTAGCTTGTGCCTTATCTGTGTGGTGTGTGTGTGTGTCTCCTCCTCTGGCTGTCCTCTCTCAAAAAAAAAGAAGGATTTCTCCAGGGTACACACTGTTATTCTTTTTGTAATTTATGGCATCATTAAATTAACAACTCAATGTATTCCTCACAAAGGTGTGTCAAGGTGTACAGCTTACCATCACCCAGAACTATAAAATGATATTTACTGTCTTTTCTACTGGAACTCTGAGAAAAGAAAAACGTTAGACAAAACAACAGAGAATGAAAACATTTAACTTTCCCTGCAGAATGTTATATGACATTAGGTGCTTGAGCATAGACCCACTGCATTTACTGCTCGAAGGTCCTGAATAAAACAAAACTTTAACATTTGTAATAAAAATGATTCTTCTTATTTATGTTACTTGAGAGAATAAGTGTACGTGTTGGAGAATCTAAACATGGAACTATAAACCCCATCCGTCAATAAAGAGTTAAAAACTTCTGTCGATTACTTTCTGTTTTAGCGTGTACTGATGTATTCTGGGGCCTGTAGTCCGAACGCAGCTTGATGACTACAGGTTGACAATTTGTCTATCAATCCACGTCACATTTGTGTGTTTTGCCCAGAGATAACGCTGTACCTGAGACAAAAGGTGGTGAAACATTAGTAGATAAAATGTCGTTTTTACCGTGTGAATATGCATCTATTGTAGTCACAGGTTCACTGAATATGTAAAACACTGTGAATACAAGGCCTACGCTGTCGTATAGGTTTTCTATAGTCTCCTGTCGATGGAGACAAATAAAAACATTATCAGTAATGTCAGTCCAGTCAGTCAATTTTACAAATAGTCACAAGGTGTCCTGGGTCTGTCTCCTCTTCTGTTGGAGACAAAGAAACATGAATGTGAGCTTTTGAGTTAGAATTTCTGAAAAACTAATAGTTTATCAGTCAAGGTGACAGCCACTGGACATGCGTATATGCCAGTAGACAAAAAAAACTCATACTCGTCCTTTGATTTGTTAAAAAAAAAACTTTTCAAAGTAGTCTTCATCAGGGTCAAAAAGTGACAAAAGGAATGCATGTAATATTTGTGATTCCTTAAACTTAACTACAGGTGTCCCAATTTGTTACCGTAATCAAGAGATTAACAGACTGACATGTCGTGTTACATTAAAATTTGTAAACAAATACGTGCTTTTAGGCTGCAACAAAAATATGTCAGCCAAAGAGTGACTTTTATCAAACCGCACAACTTTAAAGCCAGTGGGCAAAAGAATAAACATTCCTAAGACCCGTGGGTGAAAGAATGTCTTCAATTTCAAATAGACATTTTCAAATGCATCCATCTTTGTCTGCTTATCCGGTATTGGGTCGCTGGGGAGCAGCTCCAGCAGGGGACCCTCCTGAGGAAACCCATTTCGCCGCTTGTACCCTGGATCTCGTTCTTTCGGTCATGACCCAGCCTTCATGACCATAGGTAAGGGTAGGAACGAAAACTGACCGGTAGATCGAGAGCTTTGCCTTCTGGCTCAGCTCTCTTTTTCGTCACAACGGTGCGATAACGCTGCGCCGATTCTCCGACCAATCTCCCGCTCCATTGTCCCCTCACTCGCGAACAAAACCCCAAGGTACTTGAACTCCTTCACTTGGGATAAGGACTCATTCCCTACCTGGAGGAGGCACTCCATCGGTTTCCTGCTGAGAACCATGGCCTCAGATTTAGAGGTGCTGATCCTCATCCCAACTGCTTCACACTCGGCTGCAAACCGATCTAGTGAGTGCTGAAGGTCACAGGCCGATGATGCCATCAGGACCACATCATCTGCAAAGAGCAGCGATGAGATCCCCAGCCCACCGAACTGCAACCCCTCTCCACCCCAGCTACGCCTTGATATCCTGTCCATAAATGTTACAAACAGGATTGGTGACAAAGCGCAGCCCTGGCGGAGGCCAACCCTCACCTGAAACGAGTCCGACTTACTGCCGAGAACCCGGACACAGCTCTTGCTTTGGTTGTACAGAGATTGGATGGCCCTGAGAAGAGACCCCTCACCCCATACTCCCGCTGCACCTCCCACAGTGTCTCCTGGGGACCCGGTCATATGCCCTTTCCAGATCCACAAAACACATGTAGACTGGTCCCTCCAGGATCCTTTGAGAGTAAAGATCTGGTCCGTTGTTCCACGACCAGGACGGAATCCGCATTGTTCCTCCTCAACCCAAGGTTCGACTATCGGCCGAACCCTCCTTTCCAGCACCTTGGAGTAGACTTTACCAGGGAGGCTGAGAAGTGTGATACCCTGTTATTGGCACACACCCTCTGGTCCCCCTCTAAAAAGGGGAACCACCACCCGGGTCTGCCACTCCTTTGGCACCGTCCCAGACTTCCACGCAATGTTGAAGAGGCGTGTCAACCAGGACAGCCCCTCCACACCCAGAGCCTTGAGCATTTCTGGACGGATCTCATCAATCCCTGGGGCTTTGCCACTGTGGAGCTGTTTGACTACATCAGTGACCTCCACCTGAGAAATTGACAATGATCCCCCATCATCCTCCAGCTCTGCCTCTAACATAGAGGGCGTATTAGTCGGATTCAGGAGTTCCTCAAAGTGCTCCTTCCCCGCCCTATTACCTCCTCAGTTGAGGAGGTAATAGGGATATCCCATCCTTACTGTACGAACAGTTTTCCAGAAGCACCTTGGTGCCGACCGAAAGTTCTTCTCCATGTCTTCTCCAAACTTCTCCCACACCCGCTGCTTTGCCTCTCAAATGCAATCTGCATAACAAATTTACAGGACACTCAGATGGAAGGGAGAAAGAAACAATGAACATTTTCCTTCTTATCTAGTTCAGGATCCTAAGGATCTGAATATACAAATCATAAGAATGGTGAACTTCTCTGAGATAACCATTTTTCTAACCATTTCTCTAAGGACAAAAAAAAAAACCCTAGTTTACCAGAGAGCTTCTGATTTGAAGAACAAAACTTCACTAAACCCAAATTGTTGCTCCCGAATCAACTAAAAATCAAATTTTCTTCCCTTGTATAATTAACACCATGGTAGGCACTTTGTATACACACCAGACAAACACATTGAATACTTGAACATATTTTCCAAAAGTTATTTCTGTTTGTCGTGCTGTTTTTGCGTCTAATTTGATCCATCTATCATGTGGGGAGTGTTTGTAGCGTGCAAAAAGCATGTCTTCATTGCAAGCATGTGTATTTACGTGTATGTCTGTATGTCTGTATGAACTGTTTTTAGAGATCTGGCAGTCCCAGCAGTTTCATATTCACGAACGCTTCAATAGCTTTGGCAGCAAAAGTCTTGACATCAGGTTACAGACATCAGGGACGGCTCGTAAAAAACAAGCTGCTATTCTGTTCATTTTACATGAAAACAGCACTGCACAAAAAACTTTTCATGAGGGATAAAAAGCAGATGCAGCCTTGAGTGATGTATTGGTTGTCAGGTTTCATGCAGTCAGAGGCAGGGCTGATTACAGACGCCGCCTTAGTGAGGTCATTTTAGCCACACTGTAATTTAACGTGGTTACGTCAGTTGAACATTAGGAGAAATTCTCAATCCGTCAGGTGTTGAGGTTAAACCAATGTTAAAAGTGCACATTAAATCACTACCTAAACCAAATAAGTGGAACCTTCATACACCAAGAATTGTTTTTCCCATGTACAGGAGAGAGGAACAGAGAATTGTTCTCTTACTGTTTGATCTGTAACCCCAATTGACCAAATAGAATGACCAAATAATCTTCAGTGTCAAATCTATAGCTCTAATAATCAAATTATGTGAGTGGAACCCTTTAACTTTACAATCAGTAGTAGGCATCTTCTTCTAGGTTTCAGAAGATAAGTAAGGGTTAATGGTTTAACTGAATAGATTATTTTTCAGAACTTTCTAACCTATCAACCTACCTAATAGCAAAAACAAAAAAAAAAGTGTATCAGTGCAAAGCATTTCTTCATTGCATGAAGCGAGTGTGTGTGTGGCACTACCTTCCTCATCTTTTGGACTTAGTCAAACAGAGGGACAAGTGTTGTTCTTTGTCGGAGTTGTTTTTTTGCTTTTTCTTCGGCATTTACATACCCAATGTCCAAAGTGCTTGCAGTACAAACACTGGTCTCGGTTGTAGGGCTCACCATTTTGCCCACGGTACCCACCTCGGCCTCTCTCTGGCTCGACCACGTCCTTTGTGGGAGCAGCCTTTTTTCCCTTCGGGTCCGCGCTCCATATGTTGCCCACCAGCCTGTTGTAACATGCAGACAAACGCTTCAAACATGGTTTTCTCACGTACTCGTTGGTCTTTCCACCCGATGCAGGTGTGACTGATGCTGTTGGTCCTGTCCGATTGTTGAGTCCGTGTCCTCTTCTTCCCTCCGTTTCTCCAGCTTGTCTTCCTGATTTTTAGAGAAAGCTCAGAAAAAGGCTTTGGTTAGAACTGATGAGGTTATTGGTGCATGTGTGTTTGCATTCTTTCCCTAGATCACTGTTTTCTTAAAACATTCTTTGTTTTTCCTGTAGGCTGTAGGCTACTCAGTAGCTTTAAATCCTGTGTCTTAATTATTGATTTTCCCATTAATTTTCTTTCTACTTCTTCTAAAATCTTGCTTTAACATTCTCAGTGTCTTTGTACACAAAGATCCGTTTCTCGGAAAGGCAAAGCTTTATGACCAGTTATGACAGACATCACAAACATTCCGGTCCATATTTATGAGTCATTTCACCCACAATGGGTCCAGTTGCATCACTGGAACGGGAAATTTCGTTTCCCATAATTGATTCTTGGACTTTATAGTATACTATGTCTTGGTCGATGTGATCGTCACCACACCGCAAGGTTATTTGTTCGGGAAACTTGCGTGAAAACCCGTGTACAGGCCTGCGGACAAAATCAATTTAATAGTGAAATAACTCAACCTATTTAGTATGTTTTGCCTTGTTGCGACTGCAACACAAGAGGCTCTCTTAGAGTAACGTTACAATCCAGACCGGGTCCAGAACTCGCTTAGAAGTATCATTACAACCCAGACCGTCCTGCAGGTTGTCTTTAAAGGGTCCAGAACTCGTTTAGAGTTTAGACTATTTGTTTTTGCTCGGGAAACTTTATGAAAAACCCGGTGCGACCCTGCAGTCAAAAATCTCTTTAATAGTTAACTATTTTTTGTTTTGTTTTACTCTGCAGTCCGCCTCTTTAATCAAGAAACGTGCTATCAGTTTCGTAGATTAATTCTTTAGGCCTTGCTTACTGTTCTGCTAGTTCTCTTACTGGTCTTGTCCGTCAATCAATTGTCTTATCACCATATGAGAATTCAATCATAAATATGTCTGACGTTGTCCGTGTCTGCCAAAAGATGTCATTCATAACCTCAGTTATATCTTTGTCCTATCTAATGACCCAAAAAAAAATAACCAGTTACTCACTTCCCAAAAGTCAGAATTAGTTTCATTTATTCTCTTTAGTTAAGAGAATAATTTCGCCAATTATTCATTACTTAATTCGTTTAGCAACGGTTGCTTGTTTAGAATGTTTTGAACAAACCTTGAATTCACAATCCAATTGTAATTAATCAATTTATCTTACCGTGCTGCTTGAAATTTCTTCCTGTTTGTTTTTAACGGAGTGGAAAACAGTCAAGAGCGCTCCGTGGTCCTAACCCTCTTCTCTGTAAAAACCTTTTTAAGGTTAGAGGTAAGAGGCAGTTTATTTTTGATCCCTGGATAGCCAGTCATCAGCGACCCAACGGAGCTCTTTTTCTCTGTTAACTCAACCGTCCTGCTAGACAACGCCAAATTGTGGTGGAACGTTTTCCTTGAAGCAGCAGCGTTAGTGATATTCATGATAAAATCAAAACGAATAACGACTGTTTGAGAATTAAACCAAAGTTTGGTCTTTGAGTTTTTCTTTACATTTGCAAATGGAAAAAAACAGTTTCAAAGGTACACGCAGCACAACTGAAAATGTCTTTCTAACCTAAAATCTAAACATCCAAACATCATATAGTGAAGACCTCTGTTAAGCCACCCCCCTCTAAATGTGTCTTTTAGCATGGCCATAGTTGAAAGAGGACATCATTAACAGTCACACCATTGTCTCACTTTCCCCTCTGCTCTCTGTTCTTAACATTAGCCTAAACAACACTTTTATCTCAGGAGACAGAAACCTTAGTTCTCACTGTTGTAAACAGTCATTGGCCTTCTCCACTTCTATCTAAGCAAAAGTTAAAACAATGTGAGGAGCTTCAAGATAGTTAAACTAAATAACTCTCTAGGCTATAGTTCACGGTTGCCAACTATTTCACTTGGAGTCTTTTGAATCTACACATGAAGAAAGTTAAATCTTGTGGAGTTATAAAGCAATCTTTAAACAAATGGTTAATATAATTAAACAAATGGTTAAAATAAAATTTCCCACCACACTGTTTAGAGCACCTTGAACATGATTCTGACATAAAAACATCTTGATAAGCACTTCTGGTAGGAAATGACTGAAAAGCTATTTCAGATATGGAAACAAGCTTTACACGCCACAAGAGGCCGTTTGGAGCACCTTACACATGATTCTGACATAGAAACTTCCTTTGTAGGAGTTTCTTGAAGGAAATGACTGTAAAGCTTTTTTAGTGATGGAAACTGGCTTTACAAGCCGCAACAACCTGTTTAGAGCATCTTGAACATGATTCTGACATAGAAACTTCCTTTATAAGAGATTCTTGAAGGAAATGAATGTAAAGCTATTTTAGTGATGGAAACAAGCTTTACACGCAGTAACAAGCTTTTTAGAGCAGCTTGAACATGATTCTGAAACAGAAACATCTTTATAGGAGTTACTTGAAGGAAATTACTGTAAAGCTATTTCAGTGATGGAAACAAGCTTTACACGCTGCAAGAAGCTGTTTAGAGCACCTTGAACATGATTCTGACATAAAAACATCTTGATAAGCACTTCTGGTAGGAAATTACTGAAAAGCTATTTCAGATATTAAAACAAGCTTTTACACGCCACAAGACGGAATTCACATGATTTGACATAGCACCTTACACAGCTTTACACGCCACAAACCAACAACAAGCTGTTTTGAGCACCTTGAACATGATTCTGAAACAGAAACATCTTTATAGGAGTTTCTTGAAGGAAATTACTGTAAAGCTTTTTAGTGATGGAAACAAGCTTTAAACGCCGTAACAAGCTGTTTAGAGCACCTTGAACATGATTCTGACATAAAAACATCTTGATAAGTATTCTGGTAGGATTTGACTGTAAAGCTTTTTTAGTGATGGAAACAAGCTTTACACGCCGCAACAATCTGTTTAGAGCACATTGAACATGATTCTGACATAAAAACATCTTGATAAGCACTTCTGGTAGGAAAAGACTGAAAAACTATTTCAGATATGGAAACTTTGAGGCCGTTTGGAGCACCTTACACATGATTCTGACATAGAAACTTCCTTTATAAGAGATTCTGGAAGGAAATGACTGTAATGATATTTTAGCGAAGGAAACAAGCTTTACACTGAGAACAAGCTGTTTAGAGCAGCTTGAACATGATTCTGAAACAGAAACATCTTTATAGGAGTTTCTTTAAGGAAATGACTGTAAAGCTATTTCAGATATGGAAATAAGCTTTGAGGCCGTTTGGAGCACCTAACACATGATTCTGACATAGAAACTTCCTTTATAAGAGATCCTTGAAGGAAATGACTGTAATTCTATTTCTGTGATGGAAACAAGATTTACACGCCTGTGTAAATTAAGCTGTTTAGAGAACCTTGAACATGATTCTGAAACAGAAACATCTTCATAAGAGATTCTTGAAGGAAATTACTGTAAATTTCAGCGATGGAAACAAGCTTTACACGCAGTAACAAGCGGTTTAGAGCAGCTTGAACATTATTCTGAAACAGAAACATCTTTATAGGAGTTTCTTGAAGGAAATAACTGTAAAGATTTGTTAGTGATTGAAACAAGCTTTACACACCGCAAGAAGCTGTTTAGAGCACCTTGAACATGATTCTGACATAGAAACTTCCTTTATAAGATATTCGTGAAGGAAATTACTGTAAAGCTATTTTGGTGATGGAAACAAAGCTTTACACGCTGCAAGAGGCCGTTTGGAGCACCTTACACATGATTCTGACATAGAAACTTCCTTTATAAGAGATTCTTGAAGGATATGACTGTAAAGCTTTTTTAGTAATGGAAACTAGCTTTACATCAACCTGTTTAGAGCACCTTGAACATGATTCTGACATAAAAAACATCTTGATAAGCACTTCTGGTAGGAAAAGACTGAAAAACTATTTCAGATATGAAAAACTTTGAGGCCGTTTGGAGCACCTTACACATGATTCTGACATAGAAACTTCCTTTATAAGAGATTCTGGAAGGAAATGACTGTAATGATATTTTAGTGATGGAAACAAGCTTTTTACACTGAGAACAAGCTGTTTAGAGCAGCTTGAACATGATTCTGAAACAGAAACATCTTTATAGGAGTTTCTTTAAGGAAATGACTGTAAAAGCTATTTCAGATATGGAAATAAGCTTTGAGGCCGTTTGGAGCACTTAAACATGATTCTGACATAGAAACTTCCTTTATAAGAGATCCTTGAAGGAAATGACTGTAATTCTATTTCTGTGATGGAAACAAGATTTACACGCCTGTGTAAATTAAGCTGTTTAGAGAACCTTGAACATGATTCTGAAACAGAAACATCTTCATAAGAGATTCTTGAAGGAAATTACTGTAAATTTTAGTGATGGAAACAAGCTTTTTACACGCAGTAACAAGCGGTTTAGAGCAGCTTGAACATGATTCTGAAACAGAAACATCTTTATAGGAGTTTCTTGAAGGAAATAACTGTAAAGATTTTTTAGTGATTGAAACAAGCTTTACACACCACAAGAAGCTGTTTAGAGCACCTTGAACATGATTCTGACATAGAAACTTCCTTTATAAGATATTCTTGAGAAGGAAATTACTGTAAAGCTATTTTGGTGATGGAAACAAAGCTTTACACGCTGCAAGAGGCCGTTTGGAGCACCTTACACATGATTCTGACATAGAAACTTCCTTTATAAGAGATTCTTGAAGGATATGACTGTAAAGCTTTTTAGTAATGGAAACTTTAGCTTTACATCAACCTGTTTAGAGCACCTTGAACATGATTCTGACATAAAAACATCTTGATAAGCACTTCTGGTAGGAAAAGACTGAAAAACTATTTCAGATGGAAATATGGAAACTTTGAGGCCGTTTGGAGCACCTTACACATGATTCTGACATAGAAACTTCCTTTATAAGAGATTCTGGAAGGAAATGACTGTAATGATATTTTAGTGAAGGAAACAAGCTTTTACACTGAGAACAAGCTGTTTAGAGCAGCTTGAACATGATTCTGAAACAGAAACATCTTTATAGGAGTTTCTTTAAGGAAATGACTGTAAAGCTATTTCAGATATGGAAAAATAAGCTTTGAGGCCGTTTGGAGCACCTAACACATGATTCTGACATAGAAACTTCCTTTATAAGAGATCCTTGAAGGAAATGACTGTAATTCTATTTTGTGATGGAAACAAGATTTACACGCCTGTGTAAATTAAGCTGTTTAGAGAACCTTGAACATGATTCTGAAACAGAAACATCTTCATAAGAGATTCTTGAAGGAAATTACTGTAAATTTATTTTAGTGATGGAAACAAGCTTTACACGCAGTAACAAGCGGTTTAGAGCAGCTTGAACATTATTCTGAAACAGAAACATCTTTATAGGAGTTTCTTGAAGGAAATAACTGTAAAGCTTTTTAGTGATTGAAACAAGCTTTACACACCGCAAGAAGCTGTTTAGAGCACCTTGAACATGATTCTGACATAGAAACTTCCTTTATAAGATATTCTTGAAGGAAATTACTGTAAAGCTATTTTGGTGATGGAAACAAAGCTTTACACGCAAGCAAGAAGCCGTTTGGAGCACCTTAACATGATTCTGACATAGAAACTTCCTTTATAAGAGATTCTTGAAGGATATGACTGTAAAGCTTTTTAGTAATGGAAACTAGCTTTACATCAACCTGTTTAGAGCACCTTGAACATGATTCTGACATAAAAACATCTTGATAAGTACTTCTGGTAGGAAATAACTGTAAAGCTTTTTAATGATCTAAACAAGCTTTACACGCCGCAACAATCTGTTTAGAGCACTTTGAACATGATTCTGACATAAAAACATCTTGATAAGCACTTCTGGTAGGAAATGACTGAAAAGCTATTTCAGATATGGAAGCAAGCTTTGAGGCCGTTTGCAGCACCTTGAACATGATTCTGACATAGAAACTTCCTTTATAAGAGATTCTTGAAGGAAATGACTGTAAAACTATTTTAGCGATGGAAACAAGGTTTACACGCTGCAACAATTAGAGCACCTTGAACATGATTCTGACATAGAAACTTCCTTTATAAGAGATTCTTGAAGGAAATGACTGTGAAGCTATTTTAGTGATGGAAACAAGCTTTACACGCTGCAACAACCTGTTTAGAGCACCTTGAACATGATTCGGACATAGAAACTTCCTTTATATGAGATTCTTGAAGGAAATGACTGTAAAGCTATTTTAGTGATGGAAACAAGCTTTAGACGCAAAAGCAAATTAGAGCGCCTTGAACATGATTCTGACATAAAAACATATTGATAAGCACTTCTGGTAGGAAATGACTGAAAAGCTATTTCAGATATGGAAACAAGCTTTGAAGCCGTTTGCAGCACCTTACACATGATTCTGACATAGAAACTTCCTTTATAAGAGATTCTTGAAGGAAATGACTGTAAAACTATTTTAGCGATGGAAACAAGGTTTACACGCTGCAACAATTAGAGCACCTTGAACATGATTCTGACATAGAAACTTCCTTTATAAGAGATTCTTGAAGGAAATGACTGTGAAGCTATTTTAGTGATGGAAACAAGCTTTTACACGCTGCAACAACCTGTTTAGAGCACCTTGAACATGATTCGGACATAGAAACTTTCTTTATATGAGATTCTTGAAGGAAATGACTGTGAAGCTATTTTAGTGATGGAAACAAGCTTTAGACGCCGCAAGAAATTAGAGCACCTTGCACATGATTCTGCCATAGAAACTTCCTTTATAAGACATTCTTGAAGGAAATTACTGTAAAGCTTTTTAGTAATGGAAACTAGCTTTACACGCTGCAACAACCTGTTTAGAGCACCTTGAACATGATTCGGACATAGAAACTTCCTTTATATGAGATTCTTGAAGGAAATGACTGTGAAGCTATTTTAGTGATGGAAACAAGCTTTACGCCGCAAATTAGAGCACCTTGAACATGATTCTGACATAAAAACATATTGATAAGCACTTCTGGTAGGAAATGACTGAAAAGCTATTTCAGATATGGAAACAAGCTTTGAGGTCGTTTGCAGCACCTTACACATGATTCTGACATAGAAACTTCCTTTATAAGAGATTCTTGAAAGAAATGACTGTAAAACTATTTTAGTGATGGAAACAAGGTTTACACGCTGCAAGAAGCTGGAGAGAATCTTGAACATGATTCTGAAACAGAAATATCTTTATAGGATTTTCTTGAAGGAAATGACTGTAAAGCTATTTTAGCGATGGAAAGAAGCTTTACACGCAGTAACAAGCTTTTTAGAGCAGCTTGAACATGATTCTGACATAAAAACATCTTGATAAGCACTCTGGTAGGAAATGACTGAAAAGCTATTTCAGATATGGAAACAAGCTTTCCACGCCACAAGAGGCTGTTTGGAGCACCTTACACATGATTCTGATATAGAAACTTCTTTTTAAGAGATTCTTGAAGGAAATGACTGTAAAGCTTTTTAGTAATGGAAACTAGCTTTACACGCCGCAACAACCTGTTTAGAGCACCTTGAACATGATTCTCAAACAGAAACATGTTTATAGGAGTTTCTTGAAGCAAATTACTGTAAAGCTATTTTTAGTGATGGAAACAGGCTTTACACGCTGCAAGAAGCTGCTTAGAGCACCTTGAACTTGATTCTGACATGGAAACGATTCTGAAACAGAAACATCTTTATAGTAGTTTCTTGAAGCAAATTAATGTAAAGATATTTTAATGATGGAAACAAGTTTTACATGCTGCAAGAAGCTGTTTAGAGCAGCTTGAACATGATTCTGACATAGAAACTTCCTTTATAGGAGTTTCTTGAAGGAAATGACTTTAAAGCTATTTTAGCAATGGAAACAAGCTTTAAAAAGCTTTTTAGAGCAGCTTTGAACATGATTTTGAAACAAAAACATCTTTATAGGAGTTACTTGAAGGAAATTACTTTAAAGCTATTTTAGTGATGGAAACAAGCTTTACACGCTGCAAGAAGCTGTTTAGAGAAGCTTGAACATGATTCTGACATAAAAACATCTTGATAAGCACTTCTGGTAGGAAATGACTGAAAAGCTATTTCAGACATGGAAACAAACTTTACACGCCACAAGACGCCGTTTGCAGCACCTTACACAGCTTTACACGCCACATCCGCAATAAGCTGTTTCGAGCACCTCGAACATGATTCTGAAACAGAACCATCTTTGTAGGAGTGTCTTGAAGGCAATGACTGTAAATCTTGTTTAGCGATGGAAACAGCTTTAACCCTTGTGTTGTCGTTTGGGTCACAGGGACCCGTTCAGTTTATTTGACTTTTTGTATTGGCCTGGCGTTGCGCTTCAGGTCTCTGTGACCCTGGCCAGTGTTCAGTGGTATTTCCCTGCCACCGCTGCTCTGGCCTCGGGTCTCTGAGACCCATACGTTATTCCGTGGTATTTCCCTGCTAACGCGGCGCTGGCCTTCGGGTGTCTGTGACCCATAGGTTATTCCGTGGTATTTCCCTGCTACATGGGCGCTGGCCTTCGGGTCTCTGTGACCCATACGTTATTCCGTGGTATTTCCATGCTACAGGGGCCCTTGCCTTGCCGGGTCTCTGTGACCCATACGTTATTACGTGGTATTTCCATGCTACCACGGCCCTAGCCTTCGGGTCTCTGTGACCCATATGCTATTCCATGGTATTTCTCTAATACAGCGGCCCTGGCCTTCGGGGTCTGTGTGACCCATACGTTATTCCATGGTATTTTTCCAATACAGTGGCCCTGGCTTTCGGGTCTCTGAGACCCATACGTTATTACGTGGTAGTTCTCCAATACAGCGGCGCTTGCCTTCAGGTCTCTGTGACCTATACGTTATTCCGTGGTATTCCCATGCTACAGCGGCCCTGGCCTTCGGGTTTCTGTGACCCATACGTTATTCCGTGGTAGTTCTCCAATACAGCGGCCCTGGCCTTGGTCTCTGTGAGCCATACATTATTCCGTGGTATTTCTCAATACAGCGGCCCTGGCCTTCGGGTTTCTGTGACCCATATGTTATTCCGTGCTATTTCCCTGCTACAGCGGCGATGGCCTTGGTCTCTGTGACCCATACGTTATTCCGTGGTATTTCTCCAATACAGCGGCCCTGGCCTTGGTCTCTGTGACCCATCGTTATTCCGTGGTATTTCCATGCTACCGCGGTCCTGGCCTTCGGGTCTCTGTGACCCATACGCTATTCGTGGTATTTCTCCAATACAGCGGCCCTGGCTTTCGGGGTCTCTGTGACCCATACGTTATTCCGTGGTAGTTCTCCAATACAGTGGCCTTGGCCTCGGGTCTCTGTGACCCATCGTTATTCCGTGGTATTTCTCCAATACAGCGGCCCTGGCCTTCGGGTCTCTGTGACCCATCGTTATTCCGTGGTAGTTCTCCAATACAGCGGCCCTGGCCTTGGTCTCTGTGAGCCATCGTTATTCCGTGGTATTTCTCCAATACAGCGTCCCTGGCCTTGGTCTCTGTGACCCATATGTTATTCCGTGGTATTTCCCTGCTACAGCGGCCCTGGCCTTGGTCTCTGTGACCCATATGTTATTCCGTGGTAGTTCTCAATACAGCGGCCCTGGCCTTGGTCTCTGTGAGCCATACGTTATTCCGTGGTATTTCTCCAATACAGCGGCCCTGGCCTTCGGGTCTCTGTGACCCATATGTTATTCCGTGGTATTTCCCTGCTACAGCGGCCCTGGCCTTCGGGTCTCTGTGACCCATATGTTATTCCGTGGTATTTCCCTGCTACAGCGGCGATGGCCTTCGGGTCTCTGTGACCCATGCGTTATTCCGTGGTATTTCTCCAATACTGCGGCCCTGGCCTTCGGGTCTCTGTGACCCATATGTTATTCCGTGGTATTTCCCTGCTACAGCGGCGATGGCCTTTGGGTCTCTGTGACCCATACGTCATTCCGTGGTATGTCTCCAATACAGCGGCCCTGGCCTTTGGGTCTCTGTGACCCATACTTTATTCCGTGGTATTTCAATGCTACCGCGGCCCTAGCCTTCGGGTCTCTGTTACCCATACGTTATTCCGTGGTATTTCCATGCTACCACAGCCCTAGCCTTCGGGTCTCTGTGACCCATACGCTATTCCGTGGTATTTCTCCAATACAGCGGCCCTGGCCTTCGGGGTCTCTGTGACCCATACGTTATTCCATGGTATTTCTCTAATACAGTGGCCCTGGCCTTCGGGTTTCTGTGACCCATACGTTATTCCGTGGTAGTTCTCCAATACAGCGGCCCTGGCCTTCGGGTCTCTGTGAGCCATACATTATTCCGTGGTATTTCTCCAATACAGCGGCCCTGGCCTTCGGGTTTCTGTGACCCATATGTTATTCCGTGCTATTTCCCTGCTACAGCGGCGATGGCCTTCGGGTCTCTGTGACCCATACGTTATTCCATGGTATTTCTCCAATACAGCGGCCCTGGCCTTCGGGTCTCTGTGACCCATACGTTATTCCGTGGTATTTCCATGCTACCGCGGTCCTAGCCTTCGGGTCTCTGTGACCCATACGCTATTCCGTGGTATTTCTCCAATACAGCGGCCCTGGCTTTCGGGGTCTCTGTGACCCATACGTTATCGTGGTAGTTCTCCAATACAGTGGCCTTGGCCTTGGTCTCTGTGACCCATACGTTATTCCGTGGTATTTCTCCAATACAGCGGCCCTGGCCTTGGTCTCTGTGACCCATACGTTATTCCGTGGTAGTTCTCCAATACAGCGGCCCTGGCCTTGGTCTCTGTGAGCCATCGTTATTCCGTGGTATTTCTCCAATACAGCGTCCCTGGCCTTGGTCTCTGTGACCCATATGTTATTCCGTGGTATTTCCCTGCTACAGCGGCCCTGGCCTTGGTCTCTGTGACCCATATGTTATTCCGTGGTAGTTCTCCAATACAGCGGCCCTGGCCTTGGTCTCTGTGAGCCATCGTTATTCCGTGGTATTTCTCCAATACAGCGGCCCTGGCCTTCGGGTCTCTGTGACCCATATGTTATTCGTGGTATTTCCCTGCTACAGCGGCCCTGGCCTTGGTCTCTGTGACCCATATGTTATTCCGTGGTATTTCCCTGCTACAGCGGCGATGGCCTTGGTCTCTGTGACCCATCGTTATTCCGTGGTATTTCTCCAATACTGCGGCCCTGGCCTTCGGGTCTCTGTGACCCATATGTTATTCCGTGGTATTTCCCTGCTACAGCGGCGATGGCCTTTGGGTCTCTGTGACCCATCGTCATTCCGTGGTATGTCTCCAATACAGCGGCCCTGGCCTTTGGGTCTCTGTGACCCATACTTTATTCCGTGGTATTTCAATGCTACGCGGCCCTAGCCTTCGGGTCTCTGTTACCCATACGTTATTCCGTGGTATTTCCATGCTACCACAGCCCTAGCCTTGGTCTCTGTGACCCATACGCTATTCCGTGGTATTTCTCCAATACAGCGGCCCTGGCCTTCGGGGTCTCTGTGACCCATACGTTATTCCATGGTATTTCTCTAATACAGTGGCCCTGGCCTTTGGGTCTCTGTGACCCATACGTTATTACGTGGTATTTCTCCAATACAGCGGCGCTTGCCTTGGTCTCTGTGACCTATCGTTATTCCGTGGTATTCCCATGCTACAGCGGCCCTGGCCTTTGGGTCTCTGTGAGCCATACGTTATTCCGTGGTAGTTCTCCAATACAGCGGCAATGGCCTTCGGGTCTCTGTGACCCATACGTTATTCCGTGGTAGTTCTCCAATACAGCGGCCCTGGCCTTCGGTTCTCTGTGAGCCATACGTTATTCCGTGGTATTTCTCCAATACAGCGGCCCTGGCCTTCGGGTCTCTGTGACCCATATGTTATTCCGTGGTATTTCCCTGCTACAGCGGCGATGGCCTTCGGGTCTCTGTGACCCATACGTTACTCAATGGTATTCAGGGCACTCCGGCCTGGCTCGTAGTAGTAACACAGAAATGGTAAGGGAAAGGGGGAAAGAAACAAACCTTATCCTCGTCCTACTAAACACTTTTATTATGCACACACACACATATACACTGTTCACATTTATTTTTTTGTTTTTGTCATCTTTGCTTCGTCTTGTTCTTTTGGACCTTTGTACTCTTTTTACTCGGTTCAGCAGCCGGTTGCGACGCCGGCATGGCCCGTTGTGTGACTCTAAATTTGGAGCTGCATCGTTTTCTCAAACGCGCAGAACAAGAGGCACGCTCAGCACGCTCAGCACGCTCAGCACGCTCAGCACGCTCAGCACGAGGAAGACGAATGGTCATCCGGCGGGTGTGCATCAGAAGACGACAGAGACAAACACGACGCAGCCGACGGAGAAAATGACTGCCGTGGAGAAAAGGACTGCCGCAACGCCAGCGACCACGACGCGGGAGAAGAGGACTACGATGCCGCCCGACAAGAGGACAAGAACAAGGACAAGAACAAGGAGCAGACATAGCCGCAGCAGCCCAAGATGGTGTATGGCAAAGGGGAGAAGAAGAAGAAGAAACGGAAGAAGAAGAAGAAGAAGAAGAAGAAGAAGAAGAGGGCCAAGATGACGGGCAGGATGAGCAGGACGAGCAGGAGAGCAAAAGGTTCGTGGTCGTGAAACGGCGAAATCGAATGGTCCTCAATGACGTATCATCCCAGTCGCCCTCGACCTCATTTCCGTGGCACAGCACAAGAACAAGACCAAGAACAAGACCAAGAACAAGACCAAGAACAAGACCAAGAACAAGACCACAGATGCGCTAACGCTCCAGAGAACCCGGGAACCAACGGAGTACGCGACATACTCTCCACGTTCGACCTGTTGGTCGCCGCTGGCGCATACTAGAGATCGTGGTGACCGCCACGAACCTCGAGGGCCTGAGGAAATGTGGCAACGACTGGAAAATGATGGACGCCACGGAGCTGCGCGGCTACCTCAGGCTGCTGCTGCTCGCCGGCGTGTACAGGTCCCGAAACGAGGCCCTGGAGAGCCTGTGGCACGAGGAGAGCGGCAGGGCCATTTTCTGTGGCACAATGTCGCTCAAGCGATTCCACGCTCTTGCGAGTGCTGCGATTCGATGACTGGCGGCCATACGAGAAGTGTGGGATGCCTGGGTGCAGCGTCTGCCTCGCCTCTACAACCCGGGCCCCGACGTGACCATAGACGAGCAGCTGGTTCCCTTTCGAGTGTGTGTGTGTGTGTGTGTGTGTGTGTGTGTGTGTACACTGGCAAGTCTGTGAGCGGCGAGCCCGAGAGGAATCAGGGCGCCCGAGTGGTGATGGACCTGACCGAGGGCCTGAGGGGCCCCCACAATGTGACGTGCGACAACTTTTTCACCTCCTTTGAGCTGGCCCGGCGGATCCTCCACGACAGGGACCTCACCATGGTGGGCACGATGTAAAAAGCAAGCCCGATTTTCCTCCGCGCCTTGCTCGACACCAAGGGGCGCGGTCTTCTCGTCCAGGTTCGCCTTCACGCCCACCGTCAATCTGGTGTCCCACGGGCCCAAGAGGAACAGGAAAGTGGTGCTGCTGAGCACGCTGCACACGGGGGGGCGGGTCAGCGCCTCCAGGGCCGCCAAGCCCGACATCATCATCCTGCACTACAACAGCACCAGGACAACCTGGACAAGCTCGTTGGCACGTACAGCTGCCGCAGAGGAAGACGGCGCGCTGGCCTCGCCCTGTTCCACAACATCCTCGACGTGTCCGCCTACAACGCCTTTGTCCTCTGGCAAGAGCTCAGGCCCAGTGGCTGTGCGGCAAGCTCAACAGGCACAGGGCTTTCCTCGAGCAGCTGGGCAGGGCGCCACACTCCGCTCATCGAGACGCGAGCGTCTCCCTCTCATGCAAGTGTCTGCCGCTTTTCGTCAAAGTCGTGGGCGGCGAGGTCAGGCACGCCGAGGTCAGGGCGCTGGTGTCAGGCAAGCCCGACAGGACCAGCGAGGAGACGAGGAGGAAGACGAGGAGGAGGAAGCAGCGCCGAGAGTGCCAAGAATGCCCAGCAAGTTTAAAGAGGTGTCAGCTCTGTCCAAAGAAAAAGGACCGCAAGACACACACCGTGTAAGGTGGCTGCCAGAGATACGTCTGCGGGAGCTGCACACAGCCCTACTGCGCGGACTGCGTGAGACAGTAGCCTCTTGGCTCGTGCGGCGGTTTGAGCTTCGTCTTTGCCTTTACGCTGCACAATAAAAACAACCAGCGACATCAATTTTCCAATGCAACGAGGGACACAAGCCGCCACAAGGCCAGTAGCGAGAGACAAAAATGTCATTGACTAGGCGAGGGTCCCGGAGACCCCAAAGGGCCAAATAGTTGCCACAGCGGTAGTTGACGTGGCAAGGCAGTCAAATAGTAGGCTAGGGTCCCGGGGACCCGAAGGACGAGGCGAGCAAGTGACATGGAATA
Source organism: Perca flavescens (assembly GCF_004354835.1). Classification (NCBI taxonomy): domain Eukaryota; kingdom Metazoa; phylum Chordata; class Actinopteri; order Perciformes; family Percidae; genus Perca; species Perca flavescens. The sequence goes on from NW_021166680.1 coordinate 497,527, forward strand.
ACATGGAATAAGCCAGGGTCCCGGGGACCCAAAGGACGAGGCGAGCAAGTGACATGGAATAACATGGAATAAGCCAGGGTCCGGGGACCCAAAGGACAGAGGCCGCAAGGCTAGTAGCAAATGCATAGAATCACAATGAGCGAGGGTCCCTGGGACCAAGGACAGAGGCCATGAGTCTAATACAAAAGTGAATAAACTAAACAAGTGTCCGTGACACAAAGGACAATACAAGGGTTAATGAAAAGTCTGTGTGATATTGAAACCTGCCTTCAAAGGGGGTGTTTTTAAATCCACATCCAAACACACAATGGTCCCACAAGGGCTCACCCAATCTGTAGACATGTGTAATCGCTGATATATCCCTGTTTTTTTTTTTTCGCCACTATGTTATTTCAAAGGCACTTGTGTTGTTATACTCATTGATGTATAAGGACAGAATCTGGGCAAAGTTAGTCGAATAGGTGACAAGCATTCTGTAGACATGTGTATTCACTGTCATATCCCTGTTATACTATGTCTTTTCAAAGTTCTTGTGTTATAATGATCAATGTCAATATGTGAATAAAGGCAAACATGTTTCTGGAAGCAAATGGCAATTTATTGACTGAGTACATCATTCCCCTAACCGGTCACTGGCCATGGAGGCAGTCATCAAACATATACAACAACAATACACACTGTTGAGAATGAATGGGTTGTGGTTGTTATCCATCTTCCTGCTCCTCGTCCTCGTCATCGGCCATGTACTTGAGAGAAAGACAAATGTAATTACCATGAAGCCACACGGATAGGCTGTCAACACGTAATTTGAACATTATTACCACGCCGGCGTTCACATCATTCACAGGGGGAACAGGAGGCAATGCAGCATTGGCATGTGCACAGTTGAGGAGTTTTGGGGGGTAACAGTGGCTGCACTTGCACCACGGGGTTTTCAGGTGCTTCTTCGTCTGAGGACAGCATGTAATCGCTCTCCTGCAATATATGCACGGTATATCACGTACAGGAATATCACATACAGGAATAAGAACCATGTTTGACATTAGTCTATCTATATCAAATACCTACAGTGCGGTCCAGGGTGATGGTAGACGCCTGTTGAGTGGAGTAAAGTTGTGGTTAGCGTAAATTGATGACTTTAACCTGACAAAGTGTATTAACTGAGAATACTGATCTCACCTGGCTATGACCACCGTGGTGTGTTTCTATACCGCTTTCCTCTGACATTTTTACAAGTGTGGCACGAGTAGTGAGTTGAGCCAGTTTTACGTGCCGTATAATACTCACACATTACACGTGGCGAACACAGTCATATGCGCTACACAGAGGCTATGTCGTTTGTCGAGCCAATCATTTTAGATTCATTCAATCCACACAGAGTCATTTATTTATGTTGTCTTTATTCACATTGCAATGTATGTACTGAGCTTGCACATTTTACCCATTAAAGACAGTAAACGACCATTCGTTTGTATTGTGTTTATTTACATGTACTCAGCATGCACATTGCAGCCGGTAAAGACAGTGAATGACCATTCGTTTCTTTTGATTGTTTTTTATTTACATGTATTCACCTTGCACATTTTACCCATAGTAGAAGCAAGACCAATCCTTCAATGACATATGATTATTCAACACAAAAGTCAACTGTGTTCTCCTGATCAACACGTCGGGGCTCAACTGTGTAATGTTGACCACGCTGTCAAGTTGTTGTTCCTCACACACCTCGGAATTGTGCAGGCCATGGATGAGTTTGTTGTAAATGGTGAGGAGTGTTGATCCGTAGATTTTGGTTAGGAACACAGAGCCGGTGACTTCACCTATGTTCTCCGAAGGGCTCTCGATCAAGACTTTGTTGTAGTGCCTATTAAGGTCCACTATGGCAAAGTTGTTCATGATTCGCTCATTGTCTGGTACAGGGTGCTGATGTATTTCACCACCGTGTATGGGATTTCTATGGTCCTCTTGTACCCGTGTGTTTGATGGCCATATGTACACTCAAGCTCTTCAAAGGCTGCGTCGGTGGATATCTCCTCATTGATTCGTGTTACAATGTCAAGGTTGTCACGGAAGCGACACTCAAGAGTGTTAGGAGATTTCGGAGAGCGTCGTAGTTTTTGTCGGCCAGGGCTTGTGGGGAAGGTATGCACACATAGCTGTCAACACACGACGGGAAAGAGAAGTTTTCCAGTAGCGTTTTGGCTCGTTTCTGGGTGGCTATGTCGCGGGACTTTGCGTAGTTTGATTCTGCGTAGAAATGCACACGCTGCTCAATCACCCTGACATCAAACTCTGCGTTGTACACGTGAGAGTAGTTCAATGCCACACTTGTCCAGCACATCGATCAATCTCTCAAGGAGCGCAAGTTCCCGGTGCACGGGCAGACCGAAATCCTTTTGACATCGCTTATGCCAGTGGCCAATTCGTGGTCTGCCTCTGGGTTGCGTGTCACCTTGCATTTGTTGTAGAGCACTATCAGCACCTTCCTGTGGTGCTCACGTGAGGTCTTGGTTACATGGGACCTGAGGATCATGAGAGAAATGCAAGTTATCTCGTGCTGCTGACCTGGCATGTCAGGCGCCAGAGTGGGGATGGAGACGTGTTTATTCTGTGTGGGCAACTGTTTCCTGGCCGTGTTTAGCGCACAAACCAGCTTATTCCTGTACTCTGTCATGTCGTTGATCATTTGCTCTGTGCAGTAGGGGGCCCTGTGGGCGAAAGTCTTGCATCGCAGGGACACATCTTGATACGACGGATCAAACACAGTCTCGATATCCAGACACGCCGCCTTGTAGAAATAAGGCGCGTGTGTACTGTCAAAGAGCTTAGCCTCGGCCTCGGAGGTGTCATGATCGTCATGATCTGACACTGAGAGCTCCTGGTTCAGCTTGTTTGCGGGTATGAAATACACCCTGCCAAACATAACATCAGAGCACAGTGCCGGGCGTGTTACCGTCTCGAGCGAGGTAGTAGCCCCTGTCTGGGCAGAAGTCTCCGAAGGTCAGCGCCCTTCACGGTTTCCACATAGACCGTATAGAGTTGAGCGGGAAGACCTGAGCATTTACTTTCCGCTTAATGTCATCATGGTGAACGTGGATGTGCACCGGCTCAGCAACAAAGTGTTTAGCCCAAGATTTCCGCACCGTGTCCCAGTTCTCTTCCTCGCCATCCTGATCGTACATCAGGTCTAGGTCATAGCCCACAACAGGAGCTATACCGGTGACTTTGAAGTGTACCGTGGTATAGATTTTGACTTTTGTGGTGCTTGTAACACCAGTCCTCTACACAAGAGTGCCTCTTCCTGCCTGTGAAACATTACGGATTTGATCATCACGCCAACCAGATTAGGCTCGAGCTCAAGGTTGACAGCTCTGCGGTCGGGGTAGATATTAGGGAAGAATTCCATGAAAGGCACCGCTTTGTTCATGATTTGGAATGGAAAGAGAACGTGGGTTTGTTTTTACAAAGTGTAGTGACCCCTTTCCCTTCCTTTGTCATCTGATGAGTGAGAGTTGGATAACGCTGATGGGTAGCATCCATCTAACCAAGGGTGAGCTATCACTATATCTAGTCTAGTTGTGTGCTCGGATACGCAGCCTCCGGTCGGATGCCTTGGCCTTTGTGTGGATGCTTGCTCAATGTGTATCGTGGACAGGTTGGAGTTAAGTGAACGGGTGGAGATTTGGACATTAGGGCGTGGTCACTTAACCAAGTGAACTGGTATAAAACGGTACACATACACACGTTTGCAGCTTGTACTGTAGCTAAAGGGACTCATCGTGACAATGTCTGCCTTTCAACTCATCGGGTCCAGCTCAAGCTCACGCTCACAGTATCCACCACACACCGCTTATGTACATGCAACTGTGCCTTTTGTCTCCTCTCCTAGCCAGACGCATCACTCATTCGGGTACGAAGTACGAGGCATGACTGAAACGTACGTGGTGCGGTGCAGCTATATGGACCTGGACACCATTGAGACTGCTCTGAACAAGTGCGCTTTCTTTACAACGTTGTACCGGCGGAGTGTGCGTGCTATGCTAATGTGGAGACATGCCGATCGAGTGTGGGTGCCTGACAACTTCCCTTGTAACCTTATGCACGACAGTGATATCATCATTCTGAAACGTGCGGCTACCCCCCAACCAGAGTACCCCGTGAGACACATAAGGGCTCCTAACGAAGTCTTTGTTTTGCAGATACGACTGCCATGTGTGACGCCTGGATGTTTATTAGTGGTGATGGACCCCACGAAGACCATAAGGGAGTCATTGAAGGAACGACGGTCGGTTCAGCTCACAAGTACTAGAGGGTTGCAGCACTCTGCTCAGAAAAGGCAACACGTTGATTCCTGTGGATCAACTCGGTCAGGCTCTGGAACGTGATGCCAAGTATGCTATACGCCTCAAGCTACCTGGATGTGTTTGCAGGACATCTACACTGAGCTCCTTTCTCAAAGGTGTTGCCAACTAACTGTAGACATTGCTGTCTTCAGTGTTTCATTATCAATGCCAATGATACCAAACCCTTTGATGTTTATGAACCTGAATAAAGGCTTTTTCAATTGAAACAAACTGGGTGTGTGTTTCGTTATATTGTTTAGTGTCTTGTGGTAACCCGGTATTGTCAGTACGCCACTGGTTAAGTGTTTTTGGGATCATGCCTTGCACACGCAGCAGTGCTTCATCTCTGTGTAGAAAGAGAACTCGGGAAGAGTCGTCTGGGCAGTGTGACGACCCATCTCACATGAAAGTGATAGCAACCCTGAAACGTCAAATCGTGGAACTCAATAGCACACTGAATGCTGAGCGAGAACACAGGGTCGAGGCTCGTCATGACAGGACAGCCTCGTGTTCAGCATGCTTGACGAGAGACAAAGAACAATATGTTGTACGACAAGAAGGCAGGGGAGACACTGCAGACGCCTCAGCTGAGGCTGTTGACAACTACAGTGATACTCTAAGGCACGCGCTATATGAGCTTGAGCTGTGCAAAAGGAACTTGAGGACACAAGAGTGGCTTTCCACGAGGCCTGTGAAGAGAGAGAATGCCTGAGGGTCAAACTGTCCAAGTGTCAGACCAAGGCTGTGGAGAATCACGACTCACTCGGACGGAACGCACAAACCCAAGACTCGCACCCACACTTAGACTGGGTAGGGAGACATTACCTAGCCGTGTCACTCCCTGAAGATCGCATGTTCTAACCCGGTCAGTCTGTCACTCCCGTCGGGTGTTACAGAAGCTGTTTGAAATGAGGGTAGGTGACAAACCGCCACGGGTTCAGCCTGCTCTTAAAGAATATAAACATCATGCTAGCTCAACAGGACCCTGAGTGGTATGGGAGGCACTTTGGTCTATGTAGAGCATACGTGAAGGGCTAAAAATACAAGTGTACAGACAGGGTAGACACGGATGACTTTGCCTGGATGTTGTTCGAGTGCAGGGGCACACGCTCCGCTGATCGAAGTGATAGCTGGGCTCCTGAATGTTCTAAACAGCACAAGGAAGGGGTGTGACGACCACGGCTTTGTGCACGAGCAAGAGCATGCACACCTCGTATGTGACACTGTTCAGGGACACGGTGTCAAGGGCCCACGATGCGTTTATGCAGCGTGTACGACAGGGCTCAGAGAGTACCACACTCTCCAATCTGTCGAGAGCCACACGGAGCAGAGAGGTTCCTGTTTTGCAGCTGACCAAGAATTCGCAGTACTAGCGCATCACGCGAGACAATTCAGCAAACTTCAACTGCTGCATTGAGCATCAGCTATGTCATCCACGAGACTATATCAACCGATCCGCACGTACACCCATACTCTGACCGAACGTCGGACCAGGACTGTGGACTTGCCTTACGGTGCTACAAACACGAGTCGGGTAAGAATTACCTTCCCGCTGGCCTGTTCCACTTTGTCAAAGATGCGGATGTATATGTGCCAACTCTACACGGGCTGAGCGTGGACATGATTGGGAACCTGAAAGAGGTTACGGTTTGCGACAGGAGCAGCACTATTGCCCATAAACCTTTTCTGAACACCCGCACCTGTAATGAAGTGGAGCTGATCAACACGGGACGTGACTCTTTGATGCAGGGAGATCGTTTCACAGTGCAGCTCCCCAACCAACGCAATGTAAATGCTCAACTCGAGGTGATCGGCGACAAAGGTTACAACATGTCTGTGAACAATGGCATCTGGGGAGGACTACTGGCTACTAGAAAAGTGAATTGTGCGTATGGTGGCGACCCGTTGAAGAGGTGATACAGTCTATCAAGCACGAGGACGACTTTGACGTGTTTAACCTGATTTCACCTTACACACCCCAAAGTATACTGTCAATGATGACGCCAAGGTTAACGGTGCCGGTTATCACGTCAGTGATAATGTAAGACACGAGGCTGCTCGTGCTGTGAGCGAGAACTTCAACCTAATGGCCATTGGCACCATAGTGGAGGAAGAGAGTGTCAAAACGTTTTTAAAGACCATGGTCGGACATGCAATGAGTATTGTCAAAAGTGTGCAAGGCTTCGCAGCAGGACAGGTGGTACGAGCCTGCGAAGGTTACAATAACAGCACAGTCAAGACCGGGGACAGATTCATGGCTCAGCTCAATATGAACAGATGGCTTTTGTGAACAGTTTGATTGGGGATCTGCGTTGGTTTGTGTACAACATGTGTGCTTTGTCATAAAATAAAAGGATATACAAATTCATCATGTGTCTTTGTAAATTTTTATTTCTGTAACAATGATATGGCTACACAAGCATTTCACACATATACACTCACACACATACATCAGGCTCAATGCAGTGACTGTAAGACATGCTCCGGTGGTCAAAGGGGATCCTGGTAGTTTTTGGTCAATTTGATGTGGCCTTTGTCACTGTGGCGCTTTGCGGACTTGACAGCAGACACCTTTACTTTGTAATGGATGTGGAATGGTGCTGCCTTGGTCTCAGTGTTTCTTGGTACGCTCACGCTTTGGCTGACCATGCTTGAGGCGTTCACGCTTTGGCTGTTCACGTTTGGGTTATTATCCGGTGCCTTGCCAGTCACACTTTTCTCTTCTTGCCCTAAAGTCATACACCATCGATCAAAATCCTGTTTGCTGATGATTTGGGCGATGAGCGTCTCCCATTTCGAGCCACCAGTCAGGTCGATGTCCACACAGGCCTTGATGTTTTTGTTTATCTGCCTTCACGTTGAGAAGGTTCAACCACCAGTTATCTTCGAGATCATCCATCGCAGCCCAAATGTGTCGAAAGTGCGTTTTCATACTTGTCACTCAACTAAGGAGCTGGCATGGAAACACAGTCTAACAAACCAGAGGCCGATGTTCAATAAGACCAGTATGCATAGGATCACAGTAATACCTTGCTCTAGGCGGTTCGCCAGTGTAGTGAATTCACCTTGTCTTTGAGTCGGTTTTGGGCTGGCGTAGATGGATAGATTTCCTATGCCATGTAGCTGGCTTGCATCTTTCCTTAATACCATACAACGTAATACTTTTCATCGTAACATGATCCAGGTTGTTCTCATGGCTCCCCAGTACAGCACGTAAGCAGGTGTGCCGAATAATAGAGGGATGTGTAAGACAGGGGAACTAGAGCAAGATGTGCCGTGTTGTAGAGGACCATGACTGTCATGAGGCTGCACCAGAATACGGGAGCTGGGTTGTACTGGTCACTAGGGTGAATTGCATCTGCTCATCATGTCCAAAAGCTGTCTTGCTATAGTGCTCCTCGACACTGTTAGAGGCAGACAGTTTTTCCTCCCTGTACAGAGCAAGCACCTCGCCTTTGCACGTGGTCACCAGGGCCGAACACTGCAGCTGTCTGGTTCGCTCGAGTAGTGTGTTCAGTTCCAGGCACACATATGACGTTAAGGATTTGACCGTAGCGAGCAAGAACATAACCTTATAGCCAGAGAGCCATACAAAGTTTCCTTCTAGTACACCCCATAGTGCTAGCTTGTAGGAGAGACAGACGATGGAAAATAAGAGAAAGTGTAACCGAGCCCCTTGGCGTAGTGACATGCGTTCAATTGGCTCGAACCAGTGTGACGGCCGATGGTGTTAATCCAGGCGAAGACAAACGTAGTCCACGTTAAAATTGAAACAGACATGCACCTCGTCTGTCTGAACATTCAAGGCGTGAGACAACAAGCTCCATGCTGCTGCAGAATCTGTAGTATAGCCAGGTGTAAATATACGTGACTAAGAAGAAGATGAACATGATGAGTTTCTGGGATACGGACCAGTGTCACCGGCCAGACCCGAACTAGCATACTTTAACACGGTCTCATGTTCGATTCTAACCATCCTTTTGAACGCTGTGTGGTTGTAATAGCGCCACTCACAGAACCGGTGCACCTGAAGGTGTTCCCGGACTCCGTGCCGATATGCATGTAGGAGCAGTTTCGGCTGTTTCTCAGGTGATCGTACAGTTCAGCTTCGGTAGAAACCCATATCAGACCTAGTGTCACACCGGCTTCATCTCCCAGCACGGTGACATTGTTTCCCCTCGCAGGTACAGATTTTGCTATCAGGTACAATTTCACAGCGCGCGTGTCAATGTTGCATGGAATCGTCACGTTTTCTACTTTGCCTGTGCGGTAGACCAGGCCCGAAGTCGACGAGATAGCACCCACAAGTTGCAGGACCTGCTTGACCAGGCATGGCCGTGACACAATAGAGTGTAGCACAAACCACAAATGGTCACTGGCGATGGGCACTTTCTTGAGAGCGAGTTCTGTCACGTTGGAAACCACGGTCAGACGCCGCCGCTCGCGGTCCCTGCGGTCATTCGGATTGTCCTGCCCAATCATGTTGTGGAACTGTCGGAGCGATTTGTTCCACTCGTGGACAAACGTGTGGATAGGGGTCGCGGGTATGTATAGCTCCTTGGAGCCGGTGTAGCCCGTCTATACACCTCCTGGCCATCTGCGCGCTGCGGTGGCAATGTGCGTGTTGTACAAGTCCACTAGTGTTGAGTATTCTTCCCATTGAGTGAAGATGTCCATGAGTTTGACACACACGCCGCCAACTCGAGGACTGTGTTTGGTAGTCGAGGAGATCAGATCAGAGGATATGTGCTTGAAGTAAAGATTACCCAAGGCCAAGTTGTTCCATTGTCCCCTGTACCGGTGGACCCCGATGTTACTACGCCGTTATCGCAGTGCTCATCGGTCACCAGGTGTATCGTGGTAACAGCATTCCCCTGTGATTGCACTCTCACGCATTCTTCATTGAGCATGAAGCAGATCAACTTGTGTGACATAGTGAGCGGCAGTGGAGTCTCGGCGGTCAGCGTAGTTTACATTGACATGTGTGTTAGTGGCTCGCTTGATAATACATAAACACTCGATAACGCGGTGCCTGCATAAGGATACCTTAAAGGAAACACGTTGACATTTAGGTGCATCTGTAAGACTTTATTTAATCCTGTACACACATATATAACACACATATATACACACACATGTATATATCACCACATGCATTACACAAGGTCCACAACAAGCACGCTACTCACACCACCTTTGTGACAACTGCTGAGATGAACTCTTCCACGGCTGTAGAAGTTGTATGAGAGCTGCCTGTACCCGAGGGTACCAAGTATCCAGCCTGTTGTTTGTTCATCACGCCTGTGTTGGACTGCTGCTCGGTGGGCTGCTGGTTGTTGGAAGTTGACGGTATGGGCCCCGGAGTGTCTTCAGTGTCCATCGTGACCACTTCGGCACTATTCTCCTCGTCCGGGTGGCTAGTTCCGCGCATTGAGATCTGCCGTGAGCTTGCGTAGTTCGCTCATCAATTGGGAGATGCTCACGGGCTCCCGCTCGTCCTTAGTGCGCACGCCTATATGGGGGCCCTTGGCCAAACGCTGCAACGTGTCCATATTGGATCGATTAGGCGAGGACTCTGTCAACGAGGACTCTGTCAACAAGGACTCTGTCGACATGGAGCTGCGCTGTTGTTCTAGTATCACGTCCCTTATGCTGGCCTTGATCGAATCAAGCATCCTCTCGTGCTCTTTCTGCGAGGCTGCCTGTTGCTCAGATTCCTCCCTGTTATACTCCATGGCTATCATCCTTCTCTGTTCGTCGGTCAGAGTCCCGTACTGAAACGGGTTATCTGTGGGATTCTGGCGGGGGAATGTCTCCAGCGCGATCTGCTGCTGCTGCTGCTGCTGCTGCTGCTGCTGCTGCTGCCGATTCCACATGTTTTGTGCTTGCGGTTGGTTGAGCTGTTGGAGCAACGGGACCAAGTACAATAAACTCTGTAGGGGTTGTAGCTGCGCGTGCGACTCTTGATATGACTGAGGTTGCTGTTGGGGCTGCTGCTGTTGAGGCTGCTGCTGTTGAGGCTGCTGCAACAGCTTGATCAGCGTGTCAATTTGTGTCTGGGCAACTGGCATGGTCTCTTCCGTGTGTTCAGAGTTAGGTGCCAAAGTGTCTCCTGGTGGATTTGTCGCTCTGGTGTTAGTGTCTTCGTCAATAGGTCTAATACCAGTGCAGAGTTTAGTCTTCACCCGGTATGTCTGGTGAAATCCTCAGCTCCTTGCACACAGACAGAAGCGCATTTGCACCATTTACACTGTGCACTGTTTACTATGGCAACTAGATGCTCGAACGGAATACACAGTGGCGATCCCAACGTAAGCTGCAGCACGAGGTCAGAAGTCCTCCGCTCACGGCGAATTTACCACACTCAATAAATCCAGCCACAGTCTCGGAGAGGTCTACACGTTTAGCCGCAGTAGCCGAGGATGACTGAATGCGGCTTGTGTTCCACGTCTGGTACTTTGTGTCCTTCTGGTTCGTCCTCACAGCAGCTCTCTTCATCATCACACGCAGATGTTCGAGGTAACCTCACAGAGAGGCGACACGGGCACAAGAGGGTGAGAAGCGACCTGGATGACCGGAGCGATCAGCCTCCCAGTAAGACACCAACCGCTGTCAGTGGCGGTCGTGATGATTGGGTTTCACGGGAAATGTGCAACGAGCAGCCCTTTCTGTTAGTAATCCCAACAGGCCTCGCAATGGGGCTTCCCGTCGTCAGGCGATGGAACTGTGGCCTTGCGACGAGATGCGTTGCAGCGAGGCTATTGCCCTAACATGGCCTCAGACCCTATATTCCACATGTTCCCTGAGCCCGGGGAGCAACAGGACCAGGATGTGTACAAGATCAGCGAGCACGATCGTTTCATACAAAAACAGTTCCCAATGCTGTACATGAACCTCAACGCACACGAGCACCTCTCAATAGTCAACATACAGTACGAAGATGAGAGCACTGGCTGTCCCCTGTGTAAATTGGACAGGAACACCTTGGACTCCACGAAAGCTCTTAAGCCCCACGAGGTTAAAGCCTACCTCAAATCCTACGACCACAGATTCACAGAGGAGCAAGTCAACGTACATCTGGCCAACAGCGTGAGGGACGAGAACGTCATTGGGGTGATACAAAACATGTCCGTGGACCTGATTAGCAAATCATACTCGCTGGCAAACAAGGCTTCTCTTTGCATCATGAACCGCTTAACAACGCACATGGGTAGACCGCTTTTCGTACTGGACCAGGATGTGGCTAAGGTTCACAGCGATGCCGTTAAACAGTTCATAGGTCTCGCGTCTACATGTCAGACGTTGATGAAATACAAGCACAATGAGAACGAAAGAGTGCTTGCCACTAATCCTCTGTTGTAATTACAGTATGTCGGCGATAATGTTACCCTAACCTTCTTGTGAGACCGAGGCTACACTTGTAGGTACCAAGCATTGTTGTTCCATTACCAGCCACCACATCCACTGAATCGGCAGCACACATGTTCCTCCTGATTCTGCCACTCTTGTGGCTCCCGCACTCCATGGGCTCACCGGTGGACAACACCAAGTCTTACAGGTACGTTTGGATCAACGTCGACACATGCAACGGAGGCTGGCGTCAGGGCAGCAGCGCCAGCGGTCGCGTTGGCCAGGGCGAGTACAATCGCATGAGCGACATGTGCACCGACCACTGTCCGGGGCCAATCAATGCTCACTGGAGGCCCTCACAGGATTGGAGTACCGACCTCACCAAGTACAAGACCGAAGGCTCCTTCCTCGGGGCATACGTGAAGAAGCTGGACCGTGAGACAGGTCTCACGGTACCCGGAGGCTTCAAGTGTTCGGACCGTGTTGTCCGGGACACCCCTTGAACAAGCTATCGATTTGGCTCCATGCCGCCTCGTAACAGAGACTATTACTCGGCAAGGACCCCATGGCCGATTGTGGACCCAGACCTCAGCGTGCGAGCTTCAAGCTGCTGCGGAGGACGTTAAGCGCCCAATGGTACCAGAACGTAGCCCAAGACCGACAATGTCCTCGCTATCCAAAACTCACCTTATGCCTATGTGCTCTCCCACGTGGGCCTCGGAGACTCTGAGTCCATTGGCAGCTGTTACCGCAACTGGGGACAATTGTTTCTGGTCCGAGCGTGTCACGTTCTGTGTACGAGGCAATTTCAGAGGTCCTACACTAGGCATAACCAATGCCGACGCTTCCGCTTGTCCCATGTCGAGATGTACAGCACCAGCTACGATAAAATATACATAGTCAATTTGCACATGCTCCAGTCGCCGAGAACCTAGCAAGAGGGCTGAATCATCCACGCCGCCACCTCAGACCGCAGTCAACGTCAACACCTTGAGCCCCACCACGGACCGCAACCACTACATGGTAGGCATCCTTGATTCCACGGCACCAGTGGAGTACGCGCCTCCCATCAACAAAGTGTGTGCCTTACACAAAACTGGAGAGACCTCACTCCACATGAACGTGGTCCAGGTGGACAACAGTTATACGGTGGACAAACCTGTGGTCGAGGCCGACCACGGGGTGATGGTGAAACCGGTCAAGCGCTGTATTTCGTGTCCAACTTCACACCGGCATTGACTTCATCAACCTGAACGTGAGCTGCATCAATTACGACGTGAGCGCTCACGTCCCTGTCTGATTGCAATATGCGGAGGTGACAGTAGTTGCAGGAAGGACTACAGCAGGCTCTGCAATTCAGCACACGAGATCATCGACGACTTTCGCGGGGCCGGAGAGATGATGAGGAAGGTCTCGAGGATTGGCTGTGCAGGAGACTAAGGCCATGATGTACGCGCCCTTCCCTGGCTGGACAAACCCCAACGTGGCAACGTCAGATGCAAGCGGTTTTTCGGCGTGTTGACAGGCGCGGCAACCTTGGGCCTGGCATGGCACGTCTCCAGTAGGGTGGACAAGTTGGAGATACTAACGGATTTGCTTAAGAATATGCTCGTCGATGTGTCGAGCCGACTGGTCGAAGTGAGCGGCAAACTCAACGAGAACATAGCCCTGGTCAGTGGCCGGATCGACGAGCAGGAGAAGAAGATTCAGAAGAATAACGACATTGTCAACAGCAACTTTGTCATGTTGAGGGACGCCATGATGAGGAACACCGAGGGCGCGTTGCACGACACCAACGCCAAGTTCTCGGTCATGGCAAGCTATCAAATGTGGTACGCTCAGATGCAGGCGTCACCCATCAGATGACGCAAGCGGCGATGTACACCAAGGACGTCAACTTGCTCTGATGCGCTGTGCACTCGTTTGTCGACTCCACAAGCAGTTTGTTACCGTTCTCGACCATGAAAATAAGAGCACTGAACTCGAGTACCGTCTCCAATGCACATCAAGAGACTCCCGTGTCGCAAGTGCCGATAACAAGTCTGTGTTGTGACAACAATCCACCGAAAGTGCGGTCTATAGTTCCACTGAACCAGGTCCGCCTCACTATTCACTAGACGCTGTGTCACGGAAAGAGTCAAGTTCCGAGGGTGCCGTTAAAATAGACTCTAGCCGCAGCAACACTTGCTCAGCGTCTTGGAGCTCCCGGCACTTTGCATAAATTTACACCTGCCGAATATGTCCCGTATGCCCTTCCCCAACCTCCTGAGGACGAGCTCGTAACAATTCCATAGCCAGGTCAAACCCTATTACGTCCCGAGCTCTCGTGCCCTCAAACGACTCAAACCACTTAGCCAGGTCTCCAAAATTGTCCTCAAGCGCCTCGACCACCACCAAGGTGTCATCCAGAGAGTACGGGTCCTTGGTGGCCTGAGGCCTGAGCCCGAGAGGAACAGCTCCCAGAATCTGTGTTTGCAGACCGTTGGGTTGTGCGTGGTGTACCCGAGTCTGAACCGACACTCTTTCTGCCACGACCACAAGCCAGGCTCGTGATCGGCCTGAGTCCCGCTGATCTTTTGCTTCTTGATCGAGCTCTTTTGCTCGCGTCACGTGATAAGGCTTGGTCCCTTGTGCACCTTTGTCGTTCGTCTTCTTCCCCGTGGTCTTCACCCCAGTAGCATCATGATCCGTGCTCCCACCACGAGGCGATCCAGTTCGTTCTCGCATTGTTGCGCTCTTGGACATTGTGTTCTTTTGTGTCTTCTTCTTTTTTCTCCTCCTTTTCCTTCTCCTCCTCCTCCTTGGCCTCGTCCACTCGGTGTTCCCTTGTTGAGTTCGACGGTCTCCTCAAGACTGCCACTGTAGTCTTTGCGGTGGTTGAGACAGTATTTGTGTGGTTGAGTGCGGTCTCCCTTTGGGTCGCTCTTGGCTCCATTGCCAATATCTCGGGAGAACGTGGCGCAAAGTGTGGTGCAGATGCTGCCCAGAAGCAATTTGTCTATCTGCAACACAGCTGAGCTCTTGGGTTCGGGCTCGCACACCACAGGTGATACCCGATCACGCGCACCCGCAGCGTTGACACAACTCATCCCTCTTCGAATCACTTGTTGAGTGACAAAAATCTTTGTCTTAGACGTCAACATCTTTACTATTTTTGTCTGCATTCGGGCACGGACCTGTTATCTCTCTGTTTAGAATGACAAACTACGGTAAGACACTCGAGATAGGCCTGGATCAGAGTGGCTTTTTGCATAGCTACGGGACCACAGGACTGGGAATCGTCTACACCTGCCCCCGCGAACCCGTTCGCTCTGGTTCTGCTCAAGTCTCCGTGGTGCTGCATCTCCATTGTCCAGACCTCTTCCCCAACGAGGTGCTGAAAGTGCACGCGGAACACCTGGGGCACTTCTTGGCTTTGCAGGCGTGCCTCGCATAAACCAAGGGGTCGAGCAGACGCTTTTCCTGGGCCTGTGCAAACTGTTCACTAGGGACAAAGTCCTCTCACTGTACAAAGGAGACCCTGACCGACGAGGCTCTGCATCAACATGACCTCGATACCTCCGACGATCAGGGTGGGAGTGACTCCTACACACGTGTTTTTGTCTGCAAAAGCCAAAGCAGGTCCGATCGTGTCTCTGCTGCGAAAGCTACTTGGGCTATTTGACGTGGCCGACCTGGCCAACAACGATGTGATGTACAAACACGGAGAGGAGCCAGCACACATGCTGTTTCTGTACCAGCTGCTGGCAATATTTGTGAGCAGCTGCATTGACGAGAAGGACCTTGCCACCATCATGAATGTTGCCTCGGCCCCTTCCTCAAGGCTAATTTCTGCGACCCCTTTGTGTGCCGCAACTCTGCTGAAGCCCATGTTCATTCCCTTCTTCAATTGGCAAGGGGGGTAGTAACCCCTCAAGGGGTGAGACCGAGTGGCCAAGTGTCAGGACCCTGACGCGTTCTTGATCCACTATAGGCTGTTCACGGGATACGAACTGGACAAAGACGGGTCTGATGTGTCCTATGGGATGACTCTCGCATACAGGAATTTATCCAGGCGTGTACGATCGTGGAGGGAAAGCATAAAAAGCTGTGGTTTGTTGCTCCCCAGATGGGTGACAGAATGGTCATGGTAAAGGAGGCTGGTCTGAGAATGATGGGTGGTCAGACGGACCACAAGGCCCTCAAGATCTGCTCCTACCTGATGTCCGACAACGTAATGGCTTACATGCAGTGCGCAGTATTTGGTACGATCGGAATGAGTCTGTGAGAGTTAGCGCTGTTCTCAGGACAGGTGAGCTTGGTAAACTTGCACATAGGAGGCACCCGTCCCGATGCGAGATCCTGGTCACATTAGGTGGGTCGAAGGAACTCATGCCGTATATGTTCATGAACACTGTGCTCAGTTTCTCCACGTGCTCTCTCACCAGACCCTTTATGTCTGAGAGCGCTTTATTCCTCAGTTCACAGTACAGACGCTTGTACTCCACGTTGATAGTTTCACAGCCTCGCTCTAGAGTCACAGACCCCGTGGGTTCTGTAACCTGGGTCTTTTACGAGCGAAGACCCGTCGCCTCCCGATCGCCGCTTGTTTCATCCCAAGAAGGCAGCGCCCCGTAACACGCTTTGATGGCAGTCGCTACAAAGAACTGTTCGGGATCCCTTGTCAGACCCCATCGGTAGATGCCCCGTCCGCACGTGGACATAACAAGGTACAATGTCTTCCTTGGGTACCTAATGGACGAGCTGGACTGCACGGGCGAGGCTCCGCCACTCTCCAGCGAAGCCTTAATAGAGTGTCTCGTCAAGCACCGAGAGCTGATCTCAGGCCCTCACGTTTGGTCGCCTAGGGCTCGAGCCTATGTTCACTTTCAGCAGCACGCTCACGGACAATTTGCAGTTATAAAGCCCAGGGGCCCTACTGTGGTTCAGTTCCTGGGAAAGTTGCTAGCGGTGTACTGCAGGCTGTGCTTTTTTTGTCCGAATGCCACGACCGAGCCAAGGCAGTGGCGCAAGCATTGCTGGTGCGTGTCACAGGATCTGGTGACTGTAGAATTCGAACTCAGAGCCCTCAAGTGCCTGATAGACAACCTCTGTGCAACACCTCCCTCCAAATTCGGGCGAGGTGTGTCGGTCGGCTGACGTTTCGGCCGAGACAAAGATCGCCGTGGAGCTCCTCTGGTCTCATTTGGTGCTAGTGTATGCTGGCAATCGTAAGCTCCTGCTCTGTAATCTGGAACTCTTCCTTGTCAGACCTCAGGACGCCCTGCACCTGTGTCCAAGTGAGCTTTGAGCCGCACTGTTTGTGCTGGTGGAGATGCATGTACATCTCAACAGGTTGTGCTGCGAGCTGGCTCAGGAGTGGTGCGGCACGTTGACATCCCAGGAGAAGATGGCTCTGGTATACCTCACTGAGACATACTTCATACAAGTGAGAGACCGCAGCCACCCCAAGCACTGGCCAGGATACAGAGAGTCAGTGAGACGTGCATTCGTTGAGCGCCACCGTAGCAGTCTCTCTTTGTGTCAGGATAACGTCCTCGCACGTTACCACCTGAAGAACCTAGAGTTTATTCACTTAGTACCGTGGCTCCTCGACAATCCCAGTGCTCTGCACGAGAACATGATACTCGCGCACGAAACATACCTGAGAGAGGAAAGTAAAGTGAACGCTAGAGTGGAACTGATCACTACGGTACACAATCACCAAAGCCCCAAGTGCCTCCCACCCCAAGGATTTCCCAGCTTAGAGGACATTAATTTCAAAGAGCTCAGATACAGTGAGCAGACAGTACAGTGAGCCTTGAGTAGAGCTCAGTGCCTCACTACGAGCTGAGCATTCTACCTGTAGTACACACGATCGAGTCCCACGTGCCTCGAGTGCTCATTGTCTTTGTGGTACATGTTGTTGATATTAAAGATGCTTTGACTGTGTGTACGTCTCAGTGTGGTGTGTTGTTGTATTGACACATTCCCATGTCACAGGTATACTCAGTACCGGTTCACAATGTCAGTGTGTGTGGTATGATGATCTGGGTTTCTAAAGTGGGTATGAGCGTTCCGTGATCGTTACCGGGAGCTTGTCGTGCCCATTGAGCGTGTAAGCTAATTAGTCTCCAGACAGGCACGTGGACTATAGGTAACATTTTGCAGCAGGAGCAGCAGCAACAGAAGCGGCGCCAGCAACATGACAAGCGATAACTCATCCAGCAGCTGCCAAGCAGCAGCGCCTTCCGTGGCCTCAACAGTCACGATTCTAAGGGTGTGGGACATGGTGAAAAGACACATGGTGAAAAGACACTTTGAATCTTTACTAGCAACTGCCAAACGGTCGGCCACGAAGAGCAGGGCTGAGTCCAACATACAGTCTCTGGTCAAGGAACTTAGGAACCTAATGCAAGTGTGTGGCACACGGCTGCAGAGCATTGAGGCTTATATCTCGGAATTGCATAGACAAGATGAGGGTACTGTGCTCAACAAGAGCCAGAACTGTCCAGAACTGTCCATTGCAACAGACTCCATGCTGCAACCTAGTAGGAGACTGGCATTTCCTCTACATGGAAGACAACCGGTTTTTGGATACATGAAGCTGGTCCCAGAAACGATCTTGGTCGGTGGCGAAAGCGACAACGGGCAAGGGCACGTAAAGAGAGCCAAATTCACTGTCCCCTTAGGGGTACTGAAAGAGGTGAATGAGACCTCGTGTGGTGATTCCACTCAAACGGGACACTGTGTCCCTGTTGTCAGATATCTTTCAAGGTTTCTGAGTTTTGGAAGCACGCGTTGTTTGAGATTGCAGAGAGTGGTAACAGAGTGCCAGCCTGGCAGTTCTTGGACGGCTCAGCGGCACCCAGGTGGATAGTGGAACAGACTGCGGGTTGGAGCAACCCTATTTACAGACCCAGAGGTTTAGAAAACGCCTATGAGATTGGACAAAGTCTTGTAGAGCTGAACCTGAAACACTTTCTTTCAGACTACGAATTCTCTCGAGCTCTTGATAGCACTTTTGGGTTCCTGGCTTTACAGTTGAGAAACTAAACCATGTTCTCCTACTGTACCAACCTCAAACCACGCCATTGTCTTCTCCCTTGCCTATGCATCCGCCTATGCCTCAGCGGCAACGCATTCATGGGACCGAGGACAGGACGGAACCCATACAAGAAGACATGGTGACTTTCGACTCCTTTATCGGAGTAGCGGCTCTGGGTCCAGATTACTCTTTTGTGAAATGCAAGGTCACTGAAAACACAAAGAGTGTGGAGTGCTAAAGATCAACCGTGTGACCTGTGACGTCCCACGGAGCACTAGTGAAGAAGCCCTACTACTACCACTACAACCACAACTCCCATGGTAACGGTAATGGTGAGCATTGCACTAGTGACATCGTCTAACCCAAAATACACATTAACGACGCACACGTTGTCCATCCATCTTGCTCTTCACGCTGCAGACGAGTACCCTGTACAGTTTGGTACTCCGTCGTCATGAGTGTGGTGAACCTGGACCCGAGCAGCTACAAGCTGAAACCGTTGGACACAATCGAGCGCTTGTTGAAAGCCCCCAGATTCATGACCGATCCCCACAGCTCATTTGCCCAGTTCGTGGTCGACAACCTAACCACCAATAGTTCCATCACCGCAGAGGCCACCGTGATGATGGCGCAAGCTCAAATGGGAGCTACTCTGTTTAGGCAACAGAAAGACACGAGTCGTCTACTCGCTGGCTTCGTCTACAAGATGCTAGTCCCAGACAAAGTGGTGCCCACTGGTACCAGATTCTGCAAGCGCTAAAGGATCACGGATCAGCGCGAGGCTCAGCATGGCACCCACGACACAATCACCAATGGAGTGCAGAGCAGAGAGTACAGCCAAGTGTTCCAGCACAAGTCCTTTGTGGTCACCATGCAATTTGGATGCCTCCTCAGCGTCACAGTGCCCACAGAGGCCTTCGACCCGATCAAAAGAGAGTTGGACATGGCCAGTACTTCTTGGGAGCTGACAAGGACCACTGAAGTGCTCCGTTACTGTGCCGCTCAACCCACCCTGATGGACAGGATCGCGCACAGGACCACCACCGTCAGTCGTGCAGAGAAATTGGACTCCGTGTTGATCATGGCAAAACTCATGTGCGGCATGGTCAACATACAGCCCAACTCCTTTGTCTTGCGCTGGAAGACGCTCGGAGGATCCTGGCAAGCGATAAGCCCGAAGTTGTGATCATAGGTGACACTCTGTTCCGCATCATCTCCCAGAGAAGCTGCAATGTCTGGCTTCAGATAGTCAGCGAGGACACCCGTATCACACCCGAGTTCTCCGTGTACACAATGGCCAACGAGAACAATAGAGGCGGGGAGGGTACGATTTTACCATGCAACAGGTCACACAGCAGGCTCTGGGTGACAAAGATCTACCCTTCACCAACGAGTCGTGCTTCCCAGACAGCCCGTTCGACATGAAAGTACACCACATTGGACTCGGAGGAGGCCCCACGGACAGGATCCCCATTGTGACCGTGGACTCGGTCCAGATGGAGCTGGATGGCCAGAGAAACTGTGGTGGCAAATTTTATTTCAACCATTTGTTTAATGATATTGACCATTTGTTTAAAGATTGTTTTAAACCTCCACATAATCCTGTTCCTTCCTGTAGACTTAAAGGCACCAGTGAGAGAGCTGGCCTTGTAGACTGTGAGCAATAACATAAGTTATTTTCGCTAAAGAAATTGCAGCTCCTCATTTGTTTATTTCTCTCAGATAAAGTGAAGAAGGCTATAACACTGTCTGAACCGTATCTCTTTCTGTCTCCTGAGATAAGCAGGTGTTTAGTCTAATGTAGGAGACACAGGAGCAGAATGGAAGGTTGTAAAATCATCTGACTGTCTATGGTATTTTTTAGAAAAGTGGCAGCATGCTAAAGATATTTGAAGAGGGGTGGCTTAACGAGAGTTTCTTCACTATAAGATGTTTTGATTTTTAGGTTTCTAGTTAGGAAAGACATTTTCAGTTGTGCCTTTGAATTTGATACCTTTGAAAACTGTGTTTTCTCCATTTGCAAATGTGAATAAATACTCAAAGACCAAACTTTGGTTTGATTCTCAAACAGTCGTTATTCGTTTTCATTTGATCATTGATATTTCTAAACGCTGCTGCTTCATAGGAAAACTTCCACCACAATTTGGCGTTGTCTAGCAGGATGGTTGAGTTAACAGAGAAAAAGAGCTCCGTTGGGTCGCTGATGATTGGCTAACCAGGGATCAAAAATCACCTGCCTCATACCTCTAAGCTTAAAAAGGTTTTTCAGAGGGAAGAGGGTTAGGACCGCAGAGCACTCTTGACTGTTTTCCACTCCATTAAAAACGAACAGGAAGAGATTTCAGGCACCACGGTAAGATAAAATTGATTAATTACAATTGGATTGTGAATTCAAGGTTTGTTCAAAACATTCTAAGCAAGCAACTGTTGCTAAACGAATTAAGTGATGAATAATTGGCGAAATCATTCTCTTAACTAAAGAGAATAAATGAAACTAATTCTGACTTTTGTGAAGTGAGTAACTGGGTATTTGTTTTTGGTTATTAGATAGGACAAAGATATAAGTGAGGTTATGAATGACATCTTTTTGCAGACATGGACAACGTCGGACATATTTATGATTGAATTCTCATATGGTGATAAGACAATTGATTGACGGACAAGACCAGTAAGAGAACTGGTAGAACAGTAGGCAAGGCCTAAAGAATTAATCTCTGAGAAACTGATAGCACGTTTCTTGATTAAAGAGGCGGACTGCAGAGTAAAACAAAACAAAAAATAGTTAACTATTTAAGAGATTTTTGACTGCAGGGTCGCACCGGTTTTTCATACAAGTTTCCCGAGCAAAAACAAATAGTCTACACTCTAAACGAGTTTTGGACCCTTTAAGGACAACCTGCAGGACGGTCTGGGTTGTAATGATACTCTAAACGAGTTCTGGACCCTTTAAGGACAACCTGCAGGACGGTCTGGGTTTTAACATTACTCTAAGAGAGCCTCTTGATTATTTAGAGACAGACTGCAACAAGGCAAAACATACTAAATAGGTCGAGTTATTTGACTATTAAGTTGATTTTGTCCGCAGGGCTGTACACGGGTTTTCACGCAAGTTTCCCGAACAAATAACCTTGCGGTGTGGTGACGATCACATCGACCAAGACATAATATACTATAAAGTCCAAGAATCAATTATGGGAAACGAAATTTCCCGTTCCAGTGATGCAACTGGACCCATAGTGGATGAAATGACTTATAAATATGGACCGGAATGTTTGCGATGTCTGTCATAACTGGTCAAAAGCTTTGGCTTTCCGAGAAACGGATCTTTGTGTACAAAGACACTGAGAATGTTAAAGCAAGATTTTAGAAGAAGTAGAAAGAAAATTAATGGGAAAAAAACAAAATTAAGACAGAGGATTTAAAGCTACTGGGTATAAGAAAACAAAGAATGTTTTAAAATATAGATAAAACACCTCAGACAGAGAACAACACCTGTGCCTCTGTTTGACTGAGTCCAACAGCTGATGAAGAAGGTAGCGCTAACACACACACAATTGCTTCATGCAATGAAGAAATGCTTTGCACCGATACACTGTTTTTGTTTTTGCTATTAGGGACAATTGATAGGTTAGAAAGTTCTTAAAAATTATCTATTCAGTTATACATTATGTATAATGTATAACGTATATGTTATACATTATAGTATGTTATCTTCTGAAACCTAGAAGAAAATGCCTACTACTGAATGTAAAGTTAAAGAGGTTCCACTCACATAACTTGATTATTAGAGCTAAAGATTTGACACTGAAGATTATTTGGTCATTCTATTTGGTCAATTGGAGTTGCAGGTCAAACAGTGAGAGAACAATTCTCTGTTCCTTTCTCCTGTACATGGGAAAAACAATTCTTGGTGTATGAAGGTTCCACTTATTTGGTTTAGGTATTGATTTGTTTTTCACTTTTAAAATTGGTTTAACCTCCACACCTGACAGATTGAGAATTTCTCGTAATGATGCAACGGACTTAAACATTTTTGTTAATTACAGTGTGGCTAAAATGACCTCACTAAGGCGGCGTCTGTAATCCCTGCCTCTGACTGCATGAAACCTGACAACCAATACATCACTCAAGGCTGCATCTGCTTTTTATCCCTCATGAAAAGTTTTTTGGTGCAGTGCTGTTTTCATGTAAAATGAACAGAATAGCAGCTTTCTTCAGTTTAGTGTTAACGATTAGATTTTCACGTAAATACACATGCTTGCAATGAAGACATGCTTTTTGCATGCTACAAACACCCTACACGATAGACAGATCAAATTAGATGCAAAAACAACACGACAAACAGAAATAGACAAACTTTTGGAAAATATGTCCAAGTATTAAAATTAGTAGTAAAATTGACTGACTGGACTGACATTACTGATAATGTTTTTATTTGTCTCCATCGACAGGAAACTATAGAAAACCTATACGACAGCGTAGGCCTTGTATTCACAGTGTTTTACATATTCAGTGAACCTGTGACTACAATAGATGCATATTCACATGGTAAAACGACATTTTATTTACTGATGTTTCACCACCTTTTTGTCTCAGGTACAGCGTTATCTCTGGGCAAAACACACAAATGTGACGTGGATTGATAGACAAATTGTCAACCTGTAGTCATCAAGCTGTGTTCGGACTACAGACCCCAGAAACATCAGTACACGCTAAAACAGGAAGTAATCGACAGAAATCCGACCGTGTTTTTAACTCTTTACTGACGGATGGGGTTTATAGTTCCATGTTTAGATTCTGTAGCACGTACACTTATTCTCTCAAGTAACATAAATAAGAAGAATCATTTTTATTACGAATGTTAAAGTTTAGTTTCATTCAGGACCTTCGAGCAGTAAATGCAGAGGGTCTTGAGCTCAAGCACCTAATATCTCCCACAGCTAAACATAACATTCTGCAGGGAATGTTAAATGTTTTGAATCTCTGTTGTTTTGTCTAACGTTTTTCTTTTCTCAGAGTTCCAGTAGAAAAGACTGTAAATATCGTTTTATAGTTCTGGGTGATGGTAAGCTGTACACCTTGACACACCTTTGTAAGGAATACATTGAGTTGTTAATTAATGATGCCATAAATTACAGAAAGAATAACAGTGTGTTTATATGTACCCTGGAGAGATCCTTCTTTCTTTGACAGAGGACAGCCAGAGGAGGAGACACACACACACCACACAGAGATAAGACACAATCTAAAACCAAACATGAGTAGTACAAGTGAAATTTTGGTTTAAAAAAATGATTTTGATATACATTTTTGTTGAATGTTATATGATATGATGCTTCCCATAATAGGTAACGATTTGGATAAATAGAAGGCTAAAAACTTTAATTTGTAATTCTTGGAACTAGCAGATAGTAATTAGTGTTACTTGGTTTGTAAACTATAGATAAAAAAAAAATGAAAAACAATGTATTTTGGGTAATTCGTCTTAATGGTGATATTGAATAAATGAAGGTTTAAATGAGATTTAATCCTAAAAGCAGTACATTTCATGTCGTACTCTAATGAGTTTTTGAGTTGCTATATCAAAAATTGTTGTAACTAAATTAGTTGATGTTGACATTGAAACACTTTACTGTCGTGAAAAGTCCCCTAAAGAAATTATTCATTGAACTTTGGTTACTGATAAACAGGATTTGCTGTAAAACCTAGAACAATGTTAAGGATTAGAATATTAAACAGATTATTTATATTGCTTTTGAGTCATGAGCTTTGTCATGTCTCAAATAGGAGGGATATAGTATAGCAATGTTAAATAAGGGGTTTAATAAAGAATAAGGAAAAGTAGCAAGGAAATAAAAAGTGTTCAATAAAAAAAATAAAAAATTAGGTTGATTTTTCTAAAGACGTTTGAAATACTTGTTGTGACATCACTGTAGCTCCAGTTTAAAAGACCTTAAATAACCAAAGTGCTAGAATAGTTAACAACTGTACATTTAAAGAAAAAAATCTGCTTAACTGAGAACAAGGTTCAACTGTACAAACAAAATTGATAGTTCAACTGTAAACAAAAGGATCACCTACCCCTGATTGACACAGTAGTGTAAGGGGATGCAATAGTAATTGTTTTTGTTTTATTGGTTCCGATTTGCTCCAAAGAATTTTGCTCTAAAGATTTTTTTTTTCTTTATTTAGACATACGTGAGGGAGAGGCCCATAATAATAAAAAACACCTATTTCTTCCACAGCAGTATAAGGGAAATGATAGGTTTGGGTAGGTTATTGCGTGAGAATCACTGTTAGACTTAGCTGTAATTTCTACAGTTACTTACCACAAAATGCCCAGTAAAATACCATCATTTTCTTTTCCGGTTCATTACTGTAATATGCATTGCATTATGGGTAATAACATTTAATTTACAGTGATTTACTGTATATTTTGAATTTGCGGTAGTCTGCTGTAAAACAACAGCAGTAGTGCTACTGTAGTTGAATAAGACTAACTGAATTTTAAATAAAATTGTTAGTTAATGTTATAGAAGCATAAGAATGAAATGGAAAAATAAAATATCACTATAAAATGAAATACATTTAATTTGTTATGCTTTTAGCAGTGAAGGTAATTAAAAAATGTGACATGTTTTTCAGCAGTGTTAATCATTTATTGAGAGAAACAAGAAAGCCATTATGGATATAAATGCTTGACCGCCAGATTTGAACTCTGACCTCACGACTTCAGAAGAGTAGCGCGTAGACACTTCGAAGGCGTTGAAAGGAGTAACTTCAAAGGAGTACCGCCCGGTTTGGCCTGTGCGTGTGCGCACCAGAGTCCCGGTCACACACACTCCTCGAAGAGAGCTGGAGCAGCGTCAAGGTAAGACCAATTTTGCTAATTCTGTGACATTAAAATTTCTGCTCACAAGCCTTCCCAAGCAGAGACGTAGGTTTAGTTTACCGACCTTCGTCATAGCTAGGCAAGAGCAAACTGTTAACTATAGTTCATTTCCCCCATTGTGTGATTAGTTATAATGACGACGTTCGGTAGCCTAAAGCTAACACGCGTTGTTCGGGACATCTTTTTCACTTGTCAGACCACCATTATCTTTGTCGGAATTAAAAAGTAACCCATATTCTAGAAGTTTAAGGTCAGTAACTGCTAGCCTTTTAGCTTGCTGTTGCTGCATTTTGGCTAAAATTACCTCCGCTTATGTTGAGTCTGTGGGTTGGTTTGTCAGTGTTTTAGCATGATTAAGCAAAACGTACCGCATTTATATTAACCTAACATTAGTGGAGGTAAAGTTAACATTAAACCGTTACCTCTACAGTTGCCCATCTAGTTTTAATAGCACCTAATGTTAACATTACATCTTTTTAAAAAAACACCCACTCTAAAAGTTATGTCGGGTGACAAGGAAGACGTCTTTAAGTAATGTTAATGTGAAGCATTTGTGGATAGCATTTTTTTCCCCTTGGCTTCAGAGTTTGGCCACTTAAAACCATCAAGATGTCCAGCAAAAAAGTGCCCAACGTTACAGTAGTATTGTTGCATTCTGTAATGTGATATCATTGAATTCATCCTTTTTAGTTTATGAGACCTAAGCCAAATATTGTTTAACTCAAAGAATATGGTGTTAGGAGTTGAGCGTATTAGCTACCATGGTTTATGCATTACGTTTTTTTCTTCACAACAGTGTTGTTGTTAGCTATCTAGCTATCTATTACGTGATTAACCTTTTAATGCATCACATAACATTCTGTGTTATTTTTTTTTTTTATCTTGTTGTAATTGTGTTTTATAACACCATGCATGCACTTAAAAATATAAATTTTCATCATTTCATATGTAGAACAACAACCAATTAGCCTACTTCCAATATGTGAGATGCTTTTCTCTTTTTAGTTTGCAGCCAACCTTGACCAAGATTTCAATTGAGCAGGAGGTGACATTGCCCACCACACCAAGGCGGATCATGCTAGGTACGAGAAATGGTTTGAAGAAGAGGAGGATGTTTTATTAGCCATGTATGTTTGGTATTCTGTGACACACTGTAAATGAGATAAGATGTTTGTTTGTTTTTTAGGAAGAAGTTTGACATCTTCCACCCATTGGATGGTCAGCATTGAGGGGAAGGTCCTCTTTGAAGCTAACCAACTTAATGCCAGTGCTTTTGTCGTCTTCTTTGGCTCCTTTTATGCGTTCAATCTTGAATATCAAGAGTCAGCATCTACTACATTGGAGTTGGTACAAGGTAAGTAATTATCTGCATAAAGCATTTAATAGGTAATGGTACATATTTGGACTATATGAGCACTCTATACACTTACTGACAAAGAGAAAACAACTGAGAAAAAGATTTGGGTATATAGAGCCCTATTACTGTGGTAACTTACAGTGAAAACACACCGGGCACGTAAGCGTTGCACAGCTATTTTTATTTCAGCGCCTATGTCGTCCAATCGATCCGTTCATAGTCACGGAGCGGCCACTTTGGCCCGCGAGCTGCAGCAATAATTTCTTGTCATTCGGAGAATGTGTCAAGCAAGGCAGTTACTCACATAGACAGTATATCAGAATGGACCACCAGATCCCGTGTCTCTGGACGGAGACCAGTGAAGGCTATTAGAAGCACTTTTCCGGTGATCCCTAGCTTTACTGAGCAGCCTCCAACTGAGAGAGACAACGTAAATGTGACGTGAGCAATGTGTCTGAAAGTTGTAAGTCTTCTGGTAGCTGTGCCAAAAGAAATCTCAATCATTCCCAATCTTACAGAGGCGGAGAGTGTAGGTATATGTAAGGAGATAACATAGGCACAGGCTAATTATTGATCACTAACATGATAGTTAACATTAGTAATTAAACCTAAACAGCTAATGTAAGTCCAAACTGCCTGTGAGCTTCTCCTGTACTATACGGTAATTCCTCTACTGTGTGACAGTAAGTCTCGTGGTTATGACCCAATCGTTAGCCTATTTTTATAAAAACATCTGCTACAGAGACATAACGTGAGGTACAAGGTAATGGAGCCTTTTATACATTGTCGTTTTTCTCAACCCGGTCTCACGGCAGTTCGTGTAAATGTCCACGTTATTCTTAATCTCTTGATACGTGTTCACGGGAGATGTTTTTCTTGTTTTTTACGTGTAAATGTCACATTATTTTTTACGTGTAAATGTCACATTATTTTCTCGGGGAAAGGACGCCGGGAGGCGGCCGAAAAGGTCGCTCCATAAGCCGGGAGGCGCCCGCGAGGCGGCCCGCGAGACGGCCCGCTGGGGACGCCCCACAATAACGGGATGGTGGAGTTTGGGTTTAGGAAAAAACTTACGGGGAAAGGGTGCCTTAAACGCCGGGGAAAGGGCGTCGTAAACCCCGGGAGATGCGCCACAGTAACACGCGGGACAAAACACCACACGCAGGGACGCCATCCCCGGGAAACAAAGCGCCGAACACGGGACGCGATCCCCGCTCGCCCGGGTGAAAGTCCTGTTTTGTTTGACCCATCCACCACCCCGACCAACCTCCCTACGCGGATTTTCGGCTTTTTATATTACTCCCTACAATTTTCGTGCTGTGGCAACAAAATATGCATCCCATTGAAATACCTTACTTTACATTTTCGTGTTGTCCGCCACGTAAAAAACGACAAAAACGTCTCCGTGAACACGTATCAATAGATTCAAATAACGTCACATTTACACGAACTTACATGAGACCGGGCTGTGTTTCTTTAGAAATAAACAATGGACAAATATTCTTTAAACGCTTCAAATGTAAAGTTATTCTCTGTCAAAGTGACGTCAAAATGAATGCTAGTCAGTGGAATGCTAACGGAGGTGATCGCTTTGTAGCATCAAAATGGCGACATAGGAGGTTCGAGTTCTGAAGCGAAGTTTACCCCCTTGATTAATCACATACAGGAAGACCACAGTAGGTTCATGGGGATTTGGGCTGTCTTGACTTCTCACAGCGAGACACGCGATCAGGCACAAGGATGGATGGACAAAGAGAGTGACAAACACACATATACTGTATATAGCCTACAATTACCACAGTTTTCCCCACAAATCCTGTCTCTTTCTATCGGAGAGAGAGAGGGGCCGAGAGAAGAAGGATGGCTTACAGCGACGCGTGCCCGGTGTGTTTTCGCTGTGACTTACTGAACCGAACGTGCTCGCTGGCAGGTTTTCTTCCATATATACTGTATATTTAAAGGGGGATAAATGGCTCTATTTAAAGATGACTGCTGTGGATTATTATGATATATCTTATATATCTTAAGGATCAACCCAGATGAGGGCACCAAGTGCATGGTCAAGTGGGTACAAGCTGCAAGGCGGGAGTTGTCCAAAGAAAGCTGACAAGCATCAGCTCCCAAGTCACCACCTTCCTCCAACGGCTCACCGAGTTTGAGTGGAAGACATCAAACTAGGTAAGCATTTTATTGTGTGATGTAATATAGTTAACATCAGAAAAATGATTACACAGTACGATGAACAGTGCAGCTACGTACCCTGCCTGCTCCAACATCGACAGAACTAAATGCACCGGCATCCTGTATTTAACACTTGTATCAGCACTGGTCACAGTTACTCAGCAAAAGTTACATAGTGTTGTTTTAATTATAGTTAAAGTTTTCATATGTTTTTTGTTTTTTTTGTCTTAGTGACTGATAAGAACAACAATCTTTGAAATTGGTCCAGTATTGAGCAAGAACACTGACCTGCAGCTTCGAACCGGGCTCCAATGTAATCATATAGGGCAAATGTGCGTCGTCAATTTCGTCCACTAAAAGTTCTGTTTTTGCCACTGACGGTCTCAGATTATTATTCTAAGTGTCTGACAACATTATGGAAAGGATCCCTACAGAGATAGACCTTTAAGTTAAAGAGGAAGATCCGTTTTGTTTAAACAAGAAACAGCCCCGAAATTACCATCACCAAACCCACCAGACGATCAAAAGTTACTGTTTATTTACACAGAGTCTGGTGGGTTAAGCAATAGCAATTTTGGGGATGTTTTTATGATTTAGAAAAAGGATCTTACTCTTTAACAGAAGAACTGTTGACCTCGGTAGGAATCCTTTCCATAATGTTGTCAGAGATTGTCAAAGATTGTTGTCACTTAGACACAAGAACATAGGAAAATAGGGTCCAGGTTGAAAAAAAGGTAAACTTTAGGATATACTGTATACTGTGGTAAATTTTGTAATTTATTTTATTTCTACTTTTCATGTTTATACAGATGTTTGAGAGGATTGGTCATAAAGATATGCCTTAAAGACATGGAAAAGTCATGAAAATATATTAGTAAAAATGTGTATGAATTCTGAAATTAGAAAATTAATCAAACAGGAAAAATAATTTTTTAACTGTGCTGGGACCGACAGACAGCAAAAGAAAGTAGAAAGACCTTTGAATTATCTGGGGAGGAAAAACCCTGTAAACTACTACTACTGATGACTTATGTGTTATTTTTATACTGTCATATTCTATGTTTTTGCAGAAATTGTAAGTCTGTTTAGATGAGATAAACTCATGACCTTTCTCTGCTTCCCATACAGTCCAGGACGGACCACCCCAGCAGATGTGGATCAGCAAGCATGAGTATCATGGGTCCGGCCCCTTATCGTCCTTCACACATGCTTCTCAACAGACTGCTCCTCCTTCCCCTCCCCAACCAAATGCCCAACAACTTCACCTCTGTGGTAAACATCCACACCACATTTTTCAAACATACTCAGGATTTCTAAGAAAATAACAACTGCCAAGATAAAGGATGAACTGATGGCTATGTTATTAATTAAAAAATGTGCATTTTGTTTTCTTTGAGTCAAATCAAATGGTAACTGTGACATCAAGGCTGCCCATTGTTTGGCGCATACTTAAACATGGTTGTAGTATTGCTTGTGTGTAAATTGTGTCTGTTTTTTTTGCACTGCAGACTTAAAATTATCTTGGTCTTGGTATTTGTACCTGTATAATACGAAAATAAAAATGTATTACTTTTGTACATGGACTAAAGTCAATTATTTGGAATTTATTAAATTCAATAGCATTTATGTAAAATAATCAATAGTTTGTACTACCAATGCCAAATAGTGTAATATACTGTGAACCACAATTGCAGTAAAACTATAATACATCATGACAATTACAGTATAATTTAGCAAATTGTAATTACAGTACAATTACTGTAAGGTTATTATACTGTAAAACCAAGTTACAGTAAGGGTATTATACTGTAAAACCAAGTTACAGTAAGGGTATTATACTGTAAAACTAAGTTACAGTAAGGGTATTATACTGTACAATGGAACTGCGGTAAGTGCATCATACTGTAAATAACATGTACAGTTATGGTACTGTAATGGGGTAGTTACAGTAACTCACCCGCAAATATACAATAAAAAGTCTAACAGTGATTTTCTTCTGCTTTTTTTGGCCATGAGAATCCAGGTGTCAAGCCTGGGGATTCTGTGGTGATAACAACTTCAGGAGGAAGGATTGGCAGATAGGCGGTGAAAGAGACCATCGCGATCGTTCCAGTGACTCAGGGCAGTGAAAGGTTCCAGGGAGAGTCACCTGGATACACGCATCACTACAAAAAGGTTCTGGAGGCGAAGAGGACAGGTTTTTCTACAACCTGCAACAAGTGACGAGCAGATCCTCTGCTGAGTCACCCATGTGCCATTTCTGAAGCGACAGGGAAAACTGGAGTGTTTTCTCACTGTTTGCAACACGTTGAGAGAGGAGAAAACGAGAAGTTTTTCCAAGGAGAAAAAAAACAGAAGCTACATATTGGTATTGTAGCCTGCTGTTTAAAATCTTTTCAGAAGACAGCAGTGATACTGATCTCTTCTCTGACAACCACAGTACATTCTCTGACAGTGACAGCAGAATACACTTCACGATTGAAGAGGACACACCACCACCTCTCTGAACACACACACACACTCACTGCACATTCTTTTGAGGAGCATCTGACATTCCTCTGTGACTCAGAGCAGTGTGCTCTGACACACACACACACACATGGAGCAGACGGACAGAAAGGACTGGAACAGGTACCTTTCAAGAAGAACATGGGGGTTTTCCACATTTGTAGTGTGATTATTACGATTTTCTATTGTGTTTATGGTTTTGCATTTTATTTTTGATGAGAGAAAAGTATGATAAATCACGTGTAACCAATATTTGCATACAAAAACACTCTAGGAATAGTGAAAAACATGGAGAGAAAGACAAGTGATACGTTCACTGCTTTCCATGTAAAGGAGAAAATGGTGGTTGGAATACAATAAGTACTAGTACAGAGCTAATATTACTGTAATGATTAACTCACGTCCACTCTTATGTTCCAATAACAGGCATTAGGATGGTTGGTATACGAATGCTACTAAATTGGAGTACTTGGGGTTTAACCATGGGTTGTCAATGGACATACGCATGGGTAGATATGAAATTAGTAAATTTTCACACTTCACACCAGGTTATTTTAATGGTTAAATACATAACACATTCTTTACAAAAATTATAAGGCAGTAGTCTGATGTGACATTAACCAGTGACAAATAGGAGGGTTTTTAGCAGATTATGTTTGGTCTTCGGATTTGTTTTTGTTTTGTTTGCTATGTCGTTACCCTAAACAAGAAAAAGAGTTCACTTCATTCTTATGGTAAATATGATTGAGCCTTCTGACGTATTTCGTCTTTCTGAATATGATAATAATGTTTGGACACCGTCTCTGATACTGTGGGAGATTGATTCATTTTGTTTTATTCTTTGATAAGAATGCTTGCTACTATTTAAAAGAGTTTTTTTTTTGCACCTTTCCATTTAACATGGTATTTTTAAACAGACAAAAGTAAAATTTATTTTTGTGATTATTTTGTAATCAAAAGGGTGAACTGTTTTTTTTTGTTTTTGTTTTTTTATTTATTTGTTTATTTGAGCAGTTATCATTCTGCTCAAATTCTGCTTTAACCATTTGTTTAATGATATTGACCATTTGTTTAAAGATTGTTTTAAACCTCCACATAATCCTGTTCCTTCCTGTAGACTTAAAGGCACCAGTGAGAGAGCTGGCCTTGTAGACTATGAGCAATAGCATAAGTTATTTTCGCTAAAGAAATTGCAGCTCCTCATTTGTTTATTTCTCTCAGATAAAGTGAAGAAGGCTATAACACTGTCTGAACCGTATCTCTTTCTGTCTCCTGAGATAAGCAGGTGTTTAGTCTAATGTAGGAGACACAGGAGCAGAATGGAAGGTTGTAAAATCATCTGACTGTCTATGGTATTTTTTAGAAAAGTGGCAGCATGCTAAAGATATTTGAAGAGGGGTGGCTTAACGAGAGTTTCTTCACTATAAGATGTTTTGATTTTTAGGTTTCTAGTTAGGAAAGACATTTTCAGTACCTTTGAAACTGTGTTTACTCCATTTGCAAATGTGAATAAATACTCAAAGACCAAACTTTGGTTTAATTCTCAAACAGTCGTTATTCGTTTTCATTTGATCATTAATATTTCTAAACGCTGCTGCTTCATAGGAAACCTTCCACCACAAAACACTTCCACAGAACACAAGGCCTTCTGTAACTCGGAGGGTTTCAAGTGGGAGTACTTCACTGCATCAAATCAACCCTTGAACGTGCTCTCCACGACAGACTCTGACGGCGTCAACTACAAGCAGCTTGCCCAGCGATCATCCTGCACCTCGTACCTTCACCAGTATGACGGTGCAGTTGCCTCGGTCAGTCTCCGTAGCCTGCACCCCGTGGGTAACCCGGAGGAGCTGTTCACGAGTGAGCGCAGAGCGAGACTGCAACAACAGGTCAACACGTTGATGAGAGGCGACCTGAACGCCATCCCTGTAGCTACACTGGGTTGTCTTCGCGCGCAGTAGAGACTGGTACAGTAAGATAAACAACCCCGCGTCCGTACTGGAGTTTGACACGCGCAACATGGTGGTACCTATCCCTGATGACAATAATCCCGCACAAGTTGGACAATGACTGGTCAGACCCAGAGTGGCTCTTTTCAACTCGTCAGCCATGATCAGCATCGACAATGAAATGGCTCAGATCGGCAGTGAGTTACTCACGCACTTTGGTGACACCCAGCTGGCTAAACTGGTGCAAGATAACTTGACGTTCCTTGACCGGGCGCTCCATCACGAACACGGCATAGGGTCAATGATCGAACTAAGACGGAAGATCCTAGCTGGAGAAGTGCCTCAAGAATTTGAAACAGAATGGACCAAGGGCAGGTCATTTTAGTCGTGGATAGCCGACCCGATCTGCGCGTTGCACATACGCCCACGTTCTCGTAGCAAAAGGGGGGGCCTCGAGCGGTACAATTACCGCAGGCGAACGTACCGTGTTGTTACAACTCGAGGGGTTGAGTTTGGATGATGTGGACTATTGCAATCTCATGTACTGGATCATCCTACCAGCCCTCGAAGATCGAGTGTACGGATTGGCGCCTGTAATGGAGATGAAAGTGCCCGCGTTCATATCCAATACAGACGGCAGGACCGCAATCTGACCAGGGAGTTAGGCCTTCCCAACAGCAACCTTCTCACGGTGATGCGTTTGAATGGCAACTGCGCT
This sequence comes from Perca flavescens, assembly GCF_004354835.1. Lineage (NCBI taxonomy): Eukaryota > Metazoa > Chordata > Actinopteri > Perciformes > Percidae > Perca > Perca flavescens. The sequence goes on from NW_021166680.1 coordinate 531,852, forward strand.
TTCTCCAAGGCAGCGCTGCGCACCGGCGTGAGACGTGAGTGACATGTTTGAGCCTACTGCGTTGACACACGAGCGGTCTAGCGACACCGGATTCAGCGCAACATCCGTGGTCACCTATATGTGGGCGATCAGACTGCAAAAACTCACGGGTATCAGCAACGACTCCAGCCAAGGTGTTACTGGGGATGCACTACAGCACCCTGTTGACCCACAATGTCATACAAGAGCACTACAATACAAAGTACTAATCGGGTATATCCTACCTGCTTTTCAGAGGCGTGCGTTTCACGGGATGTGGTGTCTCTCTCATTCGACAAAAGTCAGCTTTGTACACACTGGGCACCAAGATCCTCTGTAAACCCACTTCTCAACACGCACCAGGTGCACACCGTGAACCAATACTGCGAGTCTACTGTCATACCAGAGACCATAGAGTCCCCGGGGTCCACGTCCCCAACCTGTACATGAAAGACGTGTGAGGAGGAGCGTGCACATACACACTAATGGCCCCTTCAACATGGTGGTCGCGGACGCGTTCAACGGTTTCTGCCCAGAGTCAGAGTACTCGGCGGTTACCGCAGACCTTACATCTTCACAACCGTCGCTCCGAAGACTCAACGGGTCCATTACCAAGGACCCCTGGATGCTAGTCGACGCGTACACTTGTATGCCAAGTCTACGCCATCCCTTCAGCTCCGGCGCGGGGGTGTAAACAAGTACACCAACAGAGACCGCAACGAGGAAAGCAATCACAAGCTCTTCCGAGAGACACTTCACATTGCGGAGTTTGAAAAGGGAGTACTCGACCCCATTGGCGATCCTTCAAGGATACTGTGGAGAGAGTGAATGGAGACAAGCGTACCACAGACATAATGCAGCCAAAGCTTGGAGTGGCCTACTGTGGTACCTATAGTATAGGGCTCACATCTGACAAGAAGCTCATGTGTGCCAGTGACTTGACCCAGGAGACCCTGCTCGAGAGGCTAGCGCCTAGAATCAACGGAACGGGTATATTTGCCTGCAACCCCATCCAGACAACCACCGCCTGATCAACCCTATATTCAACAGGATATTCGCAAATACCAGGTACTCCCGATACTTGAACCATTAACTTGCGATACCATGGGACGATTGACAAGAGTCAGAATCATTTCACTGTCCCAATGGGACAAAGGGTGCACGGTTGTGGCTTAGCACACACCATAGCCCTGGCACTGTATGCCTTGACTGACTTTGTGCTCTCGTGTGGTGTAAACTTTTTCAACTCGCTCTACATGCACCCCATGGAACAGGAGAACAAGCTAATCCTGAGCAGGAAAAGGGAGGACGCCAAGTTGGACACAGCAATAAATGGGGGAAGGCTTGATGCTCACAGGTTGATCGGTGCCGTGAAGACTCTCTCAGACAACTTGGGACTACAACTCAATGCATCAGCATATCTCAACAGGCAGGTGTTAACCCTGGCTGTGCAAAGGACCTGGACAATGCGAGAGAACCTGTCACGAGAGTAACCGTGGAAGATGCTTACCGGGAATACAGTAGAACAAAACCCATGACTGGGATGACCACTGTATAAAGACCTGTGTGTATAGAAATGTGTGTTATTGTGCTCTGGATGTTATGAATAAATAATCTCTCCTATACTAGATATGTGTGTATGTCGTGTGTATATCAACTACAATGTGTCCGATTCGAGGTCCCACACTGTGTGCCAGGTTCATGGCACAACGTATGTTCATGAAACTCCCAGAAAAATAATGTGTACACAACACGTTCAGCTGCGCCATTGACTTTGTTGATGAAACCAGTGACAGTCGTGGCAATTGGAGTCTAGCATTGGATAGTCAACTTTGGCTAGTTTAGCCTTGGTTAAATCTGCATTGGATACCAGCAGTCGGAGACACGTAGCTGCGATCAGATGCCTTCACGTAGCTCCGCACACTCTAGTAACCCAGGCTGCTGGTGACCAAAGCCTCCCTCGGATGCACACCCGTCCTCGGAGAGACAGCCATTTTCGGGTATAAAGTCAATGGGCTAAGCTACGGTATTAAAGGCGAAGGTGTGTTCACTGTGGGAAAGAGGATAGTGAAATTCAAACCATGGACACTGTTCAAGTGCCTGTCCAACCTAATGTGACAGCTTGTATCCCCTTAAAGCGCAAGAGGAAACAACAACTGATCCCCAGGGAGATGTTCATAGATGAAATACAACGCAAAGGGTTCAAATAGGCTTGTCATGGAGTTTCCGAACTTGTACTTTGGTATGTTTTCGATGGATAAGGATGACATGAAGCGAGCCCTGATTGTCCAATTTCATTTACACACCAAACATGCTGCAAATGACAAGGGGATCGACAATAGAGATTACCAGACCCATTGACTGGCGGCCGTGAGTTGCTCGAGTTGTTCCTTGGTGAGGATCATAACTCTTTCCTTATACCAGCTGTGAATATCATGGACAGATACTGTCACTTGCGCTCACCTCGGCGATGATACACGCCAGCTATTGAATAATATCGGTAACATCCGAGCAGCCTGTCTCTCGCTCTCAATCAAGATGTACGCTGTGAACATGACAATTGATGCAAAGGATTTGAACCGACACAACCGCGGTGTAAACAAGGCCTTGGTTGTAGACCCATCCGCAACGCTGGCAAACCCAGGCTCACATACATCCTGTCAGATGCAAGTGGGATACAAGAGGTTGAGAGGCAGATAATTGTAAAGTTGAAAGGGGCCGTATTTCCAACGAACGCTCAGAATATGATCAGCTTACTGTGTGCGTATCTGATCCTGGACTACGGAAAGCCTTCGACTTTGTTGACAACCAAGTACATCCTGAAGGACCGGGCCGCATTCGTGGCTAGCAATCTTTTGTCGAAGACTACGTTGGACGTTATGTTCCTACACTTAAAGAGGTGGCTGTGCATAGCTGTGTGCTGCATGCTCGGGGTGATTGTAGAGTGCGTGACAGAACCCAAAGAGGGGCTCCGTGTGGAAGATAGTTTGATCGCACTCTTGGAAGAGCTGATGCCTGGCAAGTTCACACAAACGGAGCTAGGTGACCTCAAGATGTTATTAAGCCAGGGATGTGTGGTGTGCACCGGTTCGTTTGTCAGCCATGCGGTGCGAGACTCTCTACGTAGGATATCGTCTATGTCATGCTCAGATTGTGGGAAAGGCAATGCTAAGGACACTGATCACAATGATGCCACCACAGACAGTGAAGGGTTACCGAATAAAGTGACTCTGTGTTTGGTTTAGCTATATGTCACTGTACCTGTGAATCACGCTGTATGTAACACTGCGTAAATAAAAACAAACCGTGATAGTCGAGCAAGTTGCAACGTCCTTTTGGATCCCGGTTGTGTCTCACAGCTGTGGAAGGACTGTTAGCCATAGTCGGATAGTCACCAGTGGAAGGATTGTCGGTAACGCGGGCGAACCCAGGCTCAGGTACATCCTGTCAGATGCAAGTGGGATACAAGAGGCTGAGAGGCAGACCATTGTAAAGTTGAAAGGGGCCGTGTTTCCAACGAGCGAGCCATAGTTGGATAGTCACCCGTGGAAGGACTGTCAGCCATAGTCGGATAGTCACCCGTGGAAGGACTGTTAGCCATAGTCGGATAGTCAACCCTGGAAGGACTGTCAGCCATAGTCGGACAGGAATGCTTCTTGCTTATATTAACTGGGTTGACTTAAGGGCTATTGCACAGTAACCACGGGTGACATTCATCTGTTAAGAGGTTTTGTCTATTACACAGACTGAGCAGTACATTTATCTATCTAAACGCAAGGGTTCGAGCTATAACCATGTATATGCCAGGCAATAGTAGAGACAGATCCAACGCAGAAGTGAAGATGATTCAGGTGATTCCTATGGTTGTGTATGTGTCCCAACCTCAACTGGACAGTGATCTGGAAGAGGACAGTGATCTGATTTGTATTGAGGGTAAAAACAGAACCGTGGCAGCTGAACCCAGTACCTCAATATCCCGAGACTCGCCAGACAATGAGACCAGGCAACTCATACATAGGTGCCTAGACGACTTCACGGGACTCGTGAAACCCACGTGGGACGAAAGCAAAGCTCTGTCCACAATGAAAAGAGTTGTGGCTGACCTATTGGAGTAATACAGATGCAAATATAATGGTGGGTATTGATGTATACAAATGACCGTTGTGACTGCTTATAGGGAGTTTAACATGTTTCTGATCTGGACCCTTAGGTCTGGTCAAACACGCATTGGAGCATTGGACCAGAAATGATGACATGGGGGTTGTCAGCAAGATAGCTTCGAACATTTTCAATGATGGGACCAGGAACTGGGGCCGCATTGCCAGCTTGATAGCATTCGGTGCTGCTTTGTGTCAGCGCTTCAATGAGATTGGCAGAGAGGACTGTGTGGCGCTAGTGGGAGAGGAAATCTCCTGTACCTGCTGACTGCCCACATGGACTGGCTGATTAGAAATGACTCCTGGGTCAGTCGACTTACCAATGTAAGTCTGAGCAATTCTACCCTTGTCACTCTAATGAGTAGCTAAAGTCGAGTTCAATTCTTTTTCTTTCCAGAATGGCTTTGTGGAGTTCTTTTGGGTACCAGACCAGGAGTCTACTTTGACAAACATACTCCTCACAACTGCTGGATTTGCAGGCATTGGGGCAGCTCTGACCTTGTTGATCAAGTGAACACCAGGCTTATGCTCCTCGATGACAACGTTGACAAGTTATTCAAGCGTAGTATCATCGGCACCGGTAAGCCACACGCGGACAGGGATCCTTGTTTGGCCACAGGGAAGTTGTCTGTCGCGAGCTCGAGAAGCTGTACAACCTCGTCCAGCAGAAACAGTGCATCGTCGCTTTGGTCAAAGTCACACGTAGTATCATCGGGCACCAGTAAGCCTGCCGTGGACTGGGATCCTTGATTATCCACTGGAGAGTTGTCTGTCGCGAGCTCGAGAAGCTGCACGATTTTGTCAAGCTGAAAGTCGCACAGTGCTTCCTCTTGGCACATCGCTGTCATGTGGGATGATCTCTTCCGAGCCACTCTGGACAACCTTTAGATTATTGGAGCTAGCCCAGATGTTGTCCAACCTCTGCTTCCAGTAGAGCCCCAAATCCGACTCTGTTTTATAATATCCACGAGTTTTTTCACGGAACCGATTACTGCAAGTATAAGTAACATGTCCCCGCAATGCGACGTGGAATATCTAATTTTTAACCAAGTCACGTATGGAGAACACGCCTGGGTTGTTTCGCACATACTGGTACAAAACGTGCATTAGATGTATCCGTTGCTCGGATGAATTGTAAAAACACGATTATGCGGTCTGACACAGTCCGCTGCATGCGCCACGCACCTCCGTGTGCCTACTCCTCTTTCAATAACATCGTGCGTGGTTCAGCAAAGAGGCCAGAGCTTTTGTCCTGCGTTGGCTCTTTATTTCACATAACACAGTTTCAATGTGTGGTCTGTGAGATGGGAACTTGCCTGTGAATCAGAGATTTGACAAACAGATCCGGGTTCTCCCTTTCGATGAGTGTCTCCAGAGAGTACCTGAATACCAGCAGTCCGCCGATGTCGACCTCGCAGCGCCTCGAGGAACCGTCGACTTCACTCGTGAAACATCTCAGTCGTTTCATGAATTTCCTATTCTCTGGCATGTCCTTGTTATAGCCCATTTGCACAACTTTCTGTTTCAACCATTGCATGCCCGTGAGTTTAGATATGACCGACAGGAACAACGCCTTGCCCTCTCCATTGCTCACACAGTCTGTGATCCTTCCTATCGAGTTGTCCAGAGATTTGAGATTCAGGGCGGTAATAGGCTCTGGCAAGACGACAGCCTGCCGGCCACACGCTGGTGTGTACATGGAACCCTGTAGGTCCTTGACTTTCTTCTTGTCCACCTTGCTGGCGTTCAGTGTGTCACTGCTGATATCTATCCACTCGAACATGGAACCTAACTCACCCTTCTCGTCTCTCATGCATAACATAGCGTTGTTTAGCGAAGATGCCTTTTTCCTAACCAACTGTAGACGCATGAACGCCTTGAATGCTTCCTCGAGCGTTTTGTCAACTGAGGCTGCTTGCGAGCCGGTGTTATCTTCGGCTCTTCCTCTCCTCTGAACACTTCCATGAGACTGTATAGCTGGGTACTGGATACGTGCTAGCCCATGTCATCGTCCGTGTCCACTCTGCCCAGATCGGATTGTGCACCGCTAGAGGATTCTTTGTCACACAAGCTCCCTTCGCTCATGTCTAATACAAAACAAAATAGGGGCCCGTGAGCAAAGTCCTCTCTAATAGGAGGTGACATGCTGCCAAAATCTGTGTTTTCTAGAGTTACTTGCAGAAACTCCCTTTGCAGCAATATGTCAGATATAACAGAAATTGAAACGTTGCTCTGTCATTCGGAGACAACGCACCAAAGGACAATGTGTGATATGTCTCCTTGTGCAATATGTCGGTCCCAACCGCTAGGAACAATGCATTCCTGTTGCAAGGCACCTTGATCTTCTCTACCACAGCTGTATTTGCCTCTCTGTGAGGCAATGTAGTACACTCCATGACCCCAGTCGTGTCTCTCCTAGCTGCCATGACTACTTGGTGTGGTGTTCTCAAGTCTGACAAACACTGACTCGTGTAACCCCTATGCATACATGGGACACGAGAATAACTACCCTTGTTAGTGCTGCATGTGTTGCGTGTTATATAGACAGCCTGTGCTCGGATCCACAGTCTGTGCTCGGATCCACAGTCTGTGCTCGGATCCACAGTCTGTGCTCGGATCCACAGCCTGTGCTCAGAAGAACCCAGTTGACTTTTGTGTTGTATAATCATGTATAGTCATTTGAATGTCATGGTCTCGCTTCTACAGTGGGTGAAATGTGCAAGCTGAGTACACGTAAATAAAACAATAGAAAGAAACGAACGGTCATTCACTGTCTTTACTGGGTGAAATGTGCAAGTTCAGTACATACATTGCAATGTGAATACAGACAACATAAATAAATACACTGTGTATAATAAAGCAATACCGATGCACACAATCGGGGTGTGAAATAGACATGTTCAGGGTTTCATGTTCACGGACGTGAGTATCAGGCCCATGGCTTGACCCCCATGAAGTCCCAGAGATGTTGTGGAAGGACCTTGATTGTCTCCTGATCAACCTTGATCACCCTCCTGCATAATTGTTGCAGAGTAGGAGGCGGTCTGCTCACAAATGTCACCCGTTCAGATGAAGTCATGTGGTCCAACACACTTGGAGCGTGGAGAAGTGTTTGCTTTCAGCATTGTCTGTTTTAAGCTTAAATCCAGTGGCCCAGAATGTCACATTGTAAACTCGAAGGTCTGAGGTTATAATTTTGAAGAGGTGTTCACAACTTTTTTCATCCATATAACAGATCGCTGCAGCGGGATTACAGTGGTATCCCTCTTTCATTCTTTGTAGATCCTCTATCTGTTCTCTACATTCCAATGAACCTGTGTTACGTCCATGTGTAAGTCCCCACCATGCACCTTTTAGCAACTGTATCATGTCACGCTTCTCTTCCACTACACATGCCCCAGAAAACATTTTTGGACCACCTTCTTGTCTAGCCATTAAGTATCCTATTGGGACGTTTTCAATCACAAGAGTGTCAAGGTTTTCCCTGCAATAGACTCGGTCGAGGTCCATGTCAAATCCGATTATGGTATTCTTGAACTTCAGCATACCTGAGTGCACTATTCCTGGAGCTGTGCCATTAAAGTTTTCTGCAAAGACAATAGCCCCATTGTCAACCTCGGGACTATTCAGGAAAGACTCAATGTGCTCTTCAGATATGGAGCCCCACCAACACTTGTTCAGATTCTGTAAAAACCAAGACCATGTTCGGTTCAATACATACCAGTTCCCAGACTTGCTGATCGGTGAGTCAGAAAAACGGTATGAGTCAAAATGTGCGTTGTCCATAAATGCCACTGATCCAGGTTCTAATTGCAACAGATTAATCTTGTTCCCAGTCTCTCTCTAACCAAGAGTCTCAGTCACGTTCAGACACGTTCACTCATTGGCAGATAGAGAAGATATGAGGTTTGGGTGACTATAGTGTGCAGAGCTATATGAGGCCACACAACCCCAGAAGACAAACACTGAGCAAGAGCCTGCACTCGGACAGTCAGCCAGCGCTCAGACAGTCAGCCAGCGCCGGATACTCAGCCAGCTCGGATCCTCAGCCTACACTCAGATCCTCAGCCTTTCCTCGGACAGTCAGCCAGCGCCGGACACTCAGCCAGCTCGGATCACCCGACTGAGCTAGGATCAACAGCCTGAGCTTGGACAGTGACCCGCAGCTGAAACTCTGGTGGTTCACAGCTTCTGCTTCTTCACGCCAATGATAGGGGAGGGAGTTTTCTGTCACACTCTGGTTAAAAGCCCTAGCAAGATCCACATCTGCCTCACAACCTCTGAGGCTTCATAGGCTCAGGACAGGCTCAGGTCACCCGCCATGGAATAGCACACAACGTCTTGGGTTGCTTCAAGAGCGCAGTTTGTATTTGAGTTTAATCCAGGTGAAGTTATTGAGCTGAACGACATGGCGGATAGCAAACCTAGATTTATCGTAACAGAGAAACCTAAATGGTACGACGACTCAAGCTACAAAGATGTCTTTGCGTGTACAAGGACTCTTCGACTCCGTGGCCAATCTAATGGTGTGCAAGCAAGCCGAACTGTCTGAAAGCGAGCAACGGCGCAACCCAACAACCATCCACAAGACTATCAGGGACAAGGTGCTCCAGAATGCCAAATATATCAGGCAGGAACCGTCGGTTGAACTGTTACGTGCGCTTATGGACCTAGTGGATGCCGAAGGAGGGAACGGATTTGACTGTATTGCAAATGTAGACAAGGTTGGCATGAAACACCTGCTTTTCGCATCCGGTAACTACACACTCTTCTATGTGCCACAAAAGGAGTTGAAAAGCCCCAATGGTAAGAAGAAGGTTATCCCTGTTGTCACGCAGTCCTTTGGAACCCACAATATCATTTTATACGACAAACACAGATCCATGATCGGAACCTACATCGTACAAATGCCGCAAATCGGGAAGATCATGGGAAGACATTCTTTTTACAAGAGGTGCTGTTTGTTCCGGGACACAAAAGTCTTGAGTTGCTGAAGGTTGTCACGAATTCTGGGACATGGCCCTAGTGCCCACGGACTTAACAGCTCTCACGCCTTGCTTTCAACAAATCCATCCTTCCCAGCTACTGAGCAGCGACGCCAAACTGGGCACCCAGAGCAACAGCGAGATAGATCCCATGTGCCAGGAACAGATGCGGCTGAATCAACGAAGAGCAAACGTGATAAGAGCCTGGATTGTCTCCGGGAGAGCAAGTGAGATACAATTTGACACACTTCCGTTACGAGAGTGGTGGCAACCATACTGTCTATTACAAAAGGAACAGTGGGTCAGTGGATGGCAAGAAGGCATGCCTGGTCCCGGTTGTCATCCTGAGACAGGGACAGCATGATATATCGTGAGCTATATGTGTCCACAACAGTTAGGTTTTGCAGGGCCGTGAAACGAAGTTGTCTTAAGGGCAGCGGGGAGATAGTGAGCAGTTGGCTTGACACAATAAAGGACTTGAAAGGGATACCTTCATCCTCGGACCCGAGATGCATCAGGAGATATACAATCCTGCATTGGCACCGATAGGCCTTCTAAACATACAGTCGAGGGAAAGGAGCGCAACAAGTTCAAGACCGGAGTCCAGAACGCTCTGTACTCTATAGCCATACCGGAAGCTGTTCCCATTTGTACGTGGATGAAGAACATGTCAACTCTGCTGATGAGTGAACCATGGCTGACTGGTGAACATCTGAGGAGATAAGCTGTTTGCACGCTCCTTGCATTAGACAACACTCTCCTGCACAGCATCATCCCTAAAGAATGGGTCATTAACAATCGCCCGTGGTCAATGTGCTCAACAGCCATAGCTTACAGGATAGACTCAGCAAAGCTCTCGTGGATTGCTTAACGTCCACGTCCACAGAGCACTGGAAACGCAAGATACTGATGTCCTTCCAGGGGGCCCCAAGTCAATCCATGGGGCCTTCGGCCCAGGCTATGCGTGACATTGAAAGGAACACTAGCGGTTTCCTTGACGAAGTCTCACGGGAGCTACAAGGAGCGAGCCTCTGATGCTGTGGAAGCGACTAGCAAGGAGGATGAGGATGATGAGGAGGAGGAGGAGGTGGAGGAGTTTTCTGACAAGGATATGCTTTCAACCTCAAAGTCATTCAGGGCCAAGTTAGACATGAAAGCGCAGACTGCCAGGTCGCAAATCTACGACCAGACCACGAGGTACAACAAGCATATACTGTGCGAGGCCATGGTAGGGAGTGGTGATGAGGGAGAGTGCGATGAAGCAGCTGAATATGAGGGCCTCGGTGAGGACTTGGCAGCAACGATGAATAAGGACAAGATCGAGGGTCCTAATGAATACGATTACAGAGAGGAGGGCAGTAGCAGTTCTGAGGAGGAGGCCAAGAGGCGTTCTGTGCGCAGCATCAAAGTAGGAGGAGGGCTGTTCAAGGCTTGGGCATGTGTCTCGTTCAGAGTCCGAAGAAGAAGACTACCCTCACCAACCCGGCTCTGGTGGTGACACTGTTGTGTTTAAGCGAGTACTATCATTGTCCTCAGATGAGGAGTTGAGCAAACCCCTGTAAAGCGCTACAAACAAGAGAAGGATAGACGTGTGAAGGAGAAACTGATTAGCGCTGAAAAAGAAACGCCTGTCCCGACCTTAAAAAGAGAAGAGGAGACTAGAAAGAGATCAAGTCCAAGAGGTGTAAAACAGTAAAGCCTAATAAGAACACACATGCCCCCAGAAACAAGATTCCCCGCCTTACAAAAATGAGCTTTCAGCCCCAGAGACGGATGACTCGGAGATGCAATGGGGTGGGGTCAATGGCAATATAAGCCCTACTTCCCTAGTCAGCCAGCTTTTAAATTGTAAAATTTTTATTCTTTACATTTCCAGCGCTTATTTCTACATCCCATATTTTCTGATATAAAACAAAAATTGAAAACAGGTCAATTTGACCCTAATTGTGTCAGAGTCCATTTGTAGAGATATGATTGTAGGAAATGATTTGTAGGATATGATTGTTTGGAAGGCTTAGGAACCTTTATTATACTCTGTATCTGTGTCTTATGTTTAAGTCTACTTTGCCGCATGCTATTCATGTTTTGTATAACGATTGTTGAAATGGGTTAACTTCTTGTCATAGTTGTGTTCTGTGAGTATTGACCACGCTGTACGAAACACTTTAAAGTAAGTCACAGCCTTTGAGTGTCTGAGTGTCGTTATTGCACGTGTGCACACATCTTACCTATATCAATAAAGTTGACTCATAATCACAAGTTGAATGACTGTCACATTTATTATACGGTGAAAAGACAACCATGAAACACATGTACAGCAAAGCTTTCTCACTGGAGGTTCAAATGGCAGCAAATTTCCTTGAATGTAAGCTACCCCACTGTTTCATGATGCTACAATATGCTCCCGTGATAAATCAAGACATGCATACATGACTGTGGACAGTGAGTGAGAGACGTGGATGAGAGAAGAGCAGTCAGCCTGCTGGCTCTGCGAGTTTGTGAGGACTCTTGGGGAGTTTACACACCAGCATGTGATTCAAAACTACACACGGGTTCACTCTTTTAGTAGTGTGTTACACTGAAAACTCGACATGCTCTGGAACAGATCTGTATTCCACAGTGCCCTCGGGTCCCAGTAGAACCATCAGGATCTTAACGCTGTAATATGCAAAAGTGCACTCTGGAGTAGGTCCAGATTGGTTACACTTTGTGAACATTATGACTGGGGCCCATTTGGACAAGGGCGAAATAGCGTCATGTGCGAAACAGTTTTTGTCGTCATCATGAAGTAACCTCGACAAGTGTAGTTGGTGGTCTACACTGGGGATCTTACAGAGTGCTGAATTCTTGAGAGTAACCTTAGCGAAACCCTGCGTGCAATCCAGTGTCGCCACTTCAAGCCTCCACAGTCTGAACATCTTGGCTTTCATCCTCAGTACGATGTCCCTAACCAGTGTCTTCAGCTTGACAGCGCCAGAAACCCTCTACTGTCAAGTCTCGTTTGCAAGGTTTCGGTCGGCCGTACACCGCACTTTAGAGCAACTTCTATCGTGAGCATCTTCCTCCTCACCCACGGCTGTCAGCCAGTTGGGTATATCCGCGCGTAATCCTTGAAAGTGAAAAAGTTACCATCTAGGGTCGATATGCTCGGGCGTGGTCCTTTCACTGGGACCGAAGCCTCTCAAGTGTTCAATTGCCGTGGCCAGTATACACGATGCGGGTGTCTCGGGGTTCATCGCTCGAAGCTGTTTGCACAGTTTCGAATGGGGTAAGTGTTTTGTCACCATAATAACACAGAGCCTGAGCAAGCCCTCGCAATGTTCGCCGAACATGGAGGACTGGGGCTTGTTGAAATTCCTGCTGAGGTATGAGACAATGTCGATCATCACGGCTCCTCTACTGATTAGGATGTCCGTACACTTGGTCATGTGCGTGGGCAGAAGCTTCCACTCTAAAGCAACTTTGAGCGTCAGAAAAACCTGCAGCAGTAATCCGTGAGCCGAGTTAGATGCGTCCGGTGGCCAACGCCAACACGTGCTTACATCCTCGAAGAACTGTGTGTACTGGAAGATGAACACACCTTTGCACCTTACAGCACTTAGAAAAGCCGTCTTGGGGACCAGCAAACATGAGAGGGAATGTTTGGGTCATGCTTTGTGACAGCAGGACTACGTTGTCCTTGAAACGTTTTAGCTCTTTCCCGTTGTGAGAATGACCATGCGAGTATCAATCTCCCCGGGATCTGCTTGATTTGTAGAATCACCTCACCCCGAGACTCTAAGGCTGAATCCCATTCCTCCCCTTAACCCTAACCCTTTCCCTTAACACTAGCCCTTGTCCCTTGAACCAAGTGGCAAGGGCTAAGGGGGAAGCCATACCCCTAAGAAATGGGACACTACTTGGTTACGGTTACGTCATCAAGCATCGCCGGTACCTGGCTGCTATAAGTCACCAGAGGCGACAAGTTGATCACAAACTTCCAAGATGCCGTCTGCCAGTGTGTGCATGTCGATTGCATTGATTTTAGTGATTTTTTGCGAGTGTCTGCAACAAATCAAAGAAGAAATCAAGCGAGGAGAAGAAGAGGTCTACAACGCCTGCGAATGCTGGTGGATCAGTTTATGGTATGTATGGTTTAGCTGCAAACAACGTAATGTTGTATTTATCAGCAAACAACGTTATGTTGTACTAACCAACACAGTAGCTAGCTAGCTGAGCAGGACTCGTGTACATTACATGGACTTGTATTATATTGTAATACGAACCCAGTAAAGATCTATGTGTATAAGTATTATTTTGTCTTTTATTTTTCTGTAAAAGTCGAGTCCTGCTATGTGCTTTGTTCTGGGGGGAGAGACAACTCTAGTCACGATGTGTTTTATTTTGGGGGAGACGTGTAGCCACTAGCTAGCTAGCTATGTGCTTTGTTGTAGGGAAGAGGAGACGTTATTATTTTTTTTTTTTGTAAAAGTCGAGTCCTGCTATGTGCTTTGTTCTGGGGGAGAGACAACTCTAGTCACGATGTGTTTTATTTTGGGGGAGACGTGTAGCCACTAGCTAGCTAGCTATGTGCTTTGTTGTGGGGAAGAGGAGACGTTATTTATTTTTTTTTTTTTTTGCTTTGTTTTGGGGGAGAGACAACTCTAGTCACGATGTGCTTTGTTGTGGGAAAGGGGAGACGGTTTAAAAGTAGTGTGAAGGTTTTTCCAACTCAGCCCATTAATGGTGTGTAATGGTTTTCTTTTCCAGACTGGTGATCCAACAACATACTGTGCCATAAACCACAACATGCCTATACTGCGCCTGTGGTTCGATGTGGAGACTGAGCTGAGGCAGGATTTCCGCCTCACCAGAAGAGCGATGCACAGCTTACAGAGGCTTTTGCAAAGGGACCAGGACCATGGCTGGGGTAATGAGCTTGAGGTACTCATATACACCTATTGGCTGGCACATGGACTCTCTTATCGGGTGGTGGCCCGTGTCTTTAATGTGCCAAAGGCCCAGAGTGGCCCAGAACATAGGGGACAATCTGAGGAAAGCAATCGACTTCCCTCAAACAGTGGACCTGCCTGTAGTGGGTCAGGGATTCGCGTTAACATTTCAGGAACCCCTGCATTCCACAATGTGGTTGGAGCAATCGATGGCAGCCACATACGGATAAAACCACCACAGCGTCACAGATTGGACTATTTGAATTATAAAGGCTTTTACTCAGTCAATATGCAGGCAATATGTGACTCAAATGGCAGGTTTCTGGACATTTTTGTGGGGTATCCAGGGTCTGTCCATGACACACAGATAATGAAAAACAGCAGTTTTTACACCACAAGACGGTATCCCCCAACAGGCTACATCCTCCTGGGTGATGGTGGGTATCCCTGTTTGGAAACTCCAATTTGCCTCATCACCCCATTCAAGGAGCCAGTGCATGGAGAAGTACAACAGCGATTCAACTACTACCAGTCAAGGGGCGCAGCATAATTGAAAGGGCGTTCGGCATGATGAAGACCAGATGGAGGTCAACGCTTTTCAGAGCTTTGGAGGTGAAGCCCACGTTTGCTCCCCAGGTAATTGCTTCATGTGCCTTTTTGCACAATGTGTGTATGGACAATGGTGACACACTGGTTCCGGATGAAGACATTATAATGGATGATGCCCAACCTCCCGTGGACACATGGCATACAATGAAACCTCTGGGAATGACACAAGAAACAGACTGGCTGCCTTAGTTTCAGGCAATGTGCAAGCCCCATGAACATGACCAGTGTATACATTTTGTAGTTCTTTTATGTATGTGTACTACTTAGGTCTGTTTACAATAAACATTTGTATACACAATGCATGGTGTTTTGTATATCTCTTTCAGGTTTTGAATGTCACTCATGTTCAGAAACACATTTATTCAGCTACTAACCGTTATGGTTCTCTGTGGTTGTTGTAACCACTACTTCAATGAAATAATGTGTTTAAGTAATAAGAAAAAAAGTGTTATGTTGGCATGTTTCTATTTGCTTTTATGAAAGACTCATGATAGGACTTCTCACAAAATGATTAACTTACTGTAATATAACACATTTAATATATTGGGATGAGATGTGCCAAGAAGCGTGTGTGTTACAATGTGTTTTTCACTCACCAGCTTTGTCAGCCGCTTTACACCAAAAGCTTTTACCTTGTTAACACAATTATTTCAGTATGAGTCAATGTTTCCAAACAGTGCTTAGGAATCTCCCCAGTGTGGGATTAATAAAGTCTCTTATCTTAATACATCGAAGGTTAGACCCCCAAATAGTTAATTCAAGTTTGAATTGCACAAATGACTTGACCAATGAAAGTAAATGGGCAAAACAATATAGCTTTATTGACCAGAATAAAAACAGGACATTAGTCAGTACAAAAATATACAATTGAAAACAGGGAAAGAATAGTGCAATATCAAGTGTAGTCTGAGATTTGAATATTTAAATATGATTGTAGTGCAAGGCTGTTCAGTGCCATGGCAATAATATTGGAATAGTAAAATATACATGAGGTAGATAATAGTAAAAAAAAAAAGGCACTAAAATGTATAAAAATTTAGTCTGAGGTTTGAATATTTAAAATGAATGTAGTGCAAGGCAGTTCAGTGCAATGGCAATAATATTGGAATAGTAAAATATACAAAAATATAAAAAATATAATAAAAAAAAAAAAAGGCACTAAAATATATGAAACTCAAAACACTTTGCAAAAAAACAGTTGCAAATGGCAACCAAAACCAACTATAGCTTCTCAACGATCTTCTCAAGGAGGGACAAGAACCGCTCTGTCGTGGCCTTGTTCTCGGCCTCGCTCTCCTCGTGGCGCCTCTGCTCTTTATTTGACTCCTCAGTGAGGAAATCCAGGATGGGATTTTCTTTCTTCTCTTTCTCTGCTAGCTGGGGATGAGGGCTCACCAATCGCCTAAAAGAACAAGATAGATCTTGATTTACAATCCACAAATGTTTTTGACCATGTCATGTGGAAATGTATATAATAATAATATATATATATATGTATATATATATAGAAATAAAAGAGAGAGAGAGAGAGAGTCCATTACATGTTCTGCTATTCCAGACCACAACATTTACTGCATTACATACCATGAGGATTGGCGTGGGATCAACATAACTGGATGCCACCAACACAGGAGGGTCGACTGAGGGCCTGGCACCCAACACCTCGTGCATGTCCTCGTAAAATTGCCAGGTTGCAGCGGTCACTTCCCCTCTGTCCGTACCTGACCCTGTTCTGGGAGTTCTTAGTTCCTGGAAGGACACACAACACACACTATAATCATGCCTACAACCATACTGTATGCATTCATTACATCGTATTGAGATTGAAGATGCAGATTTTTTTTTCATTAACAGAACATCACATACCTTGTATTTTTGTTTCAGATTCTCCCACTTCTTTGCTGCCTGTTGGCCAGTCACTTTTCCCTCCAAACCCATTTCTTTCACCAGCGTCCTGTATCATAACCAACAACAATGTAAATGAACAGGAATGAATTACAAATTACAATACAGTAACAGTTACAAATATACAGTACTAATACAATAATGAATGTATGACTCACTCCCATAGTTGTTTTGCGGCATATTTTGATTTTAGAAACTTTGGTTCCTTTTCAGTCCGAAAGAAGATCAGCTGCGGGTTTCCTCTGGCGTCCCCTATGCGATACAGGATGTACAGTAAAACGTCAAAATAATATTCCCCACAACAAAGCACATAGCTAGTGGTTACGTCTCCCCCAAAACACATCGTGACTAGAGTTGTCCCACCCCCAGAACAAAGAACATAGCAGGACTCGACTCGACTTGTACAGACAAACGACAAAATATAATATTTACGAATCCCCTTCCCCACAGCAAAGCACATAGCTAGCTAGCTAGTGGCTACAGTTATGTCCCCCAAAAAAAAAAAAATAAAAGACATCGTGGCTAGAGTTGCCTCTCCCACGGCCCCAAAACAAAGCACATAGCTAGCTGGACTGGAAACATGCATGGAGTCCATTCAAATAAAAATGCGGACTGCTATGCAAATCAGCAATGTAACGTTAGCAAACTAGCGATTTTTAAAAACATTTCAATAAGAACATGGTTGCAACTATATATGTACAGGACTGTGTAGAGCACAAAACAACACCGTCGTAATTTTTAAAACTAATCTTTAAGCCGAAAATATTTACATTTATGGGTCTCTCTGGTCGACCTGGCAGCCATGTTCCCTCGTTGCGGAATGTATCTGAGCTTGCGTCCTTACTTGGTCGGAAGGGACCTCTGGCCCTCCCCCTAGGCTCTAACACTCAATCAAGACGAGGATTGGGACAGCACTAGCTCTCACGGGAACGCGCACAACAAGGGTTAAGGGAAAGGGTTAGGGTTAAGGGGAGGAATGGGATTCAGCCTAAAGCCCGATTGTTGAGGCTCATCGACCCCGCGGACACATTGCCACCATTGAGAGCGCCGGCACCCAGAACGCCAAAGCTCAGCATGTGCACAGGCTCATTGCTCCAATCGCAGTTATGTGACGAATCGCCCGCCGTGTCTCAAGCGGGCGTTCCCTTGCTCTAGTGGGTAGCAGTTCCTCTGCCCGCTCTCGATGAACGGGCCCAGCGGTTGAAGTGCCCTCTCCCGGATCTACACAGTTCACTTTCAAGCGCCTGGCCTCGATCGGAATCTCCGTGTCCGCAGCTTTGCGTTTGTTATTGATCTGGTACACATCAGCGAAGTTCTTTGACCTTGTTCGAGAACCACTGGTAAGGCTGTATTCGACCAGGGCCAGCCTCAAAATATCTATTCCGTAGTACTCTTTGACATTGGACGCGATTCTAGTCGGCCGACGTGCTGCATTGGTCATCAGTTTAGCGAGTCCCTCGGGGCACAATCATCACTGACTATGATATTGGTCAATCTGTACTCCCCTGCGTGTAATGACAGCGGGAGCACTCTGTGTGGCACAGTTGCCACGCTGATGTCTCTACTCAAACACGTGTATCGTGCGAGGTTCAACAGTTCGGAAGGGGACATTCTCTCCTGAGGGAAGAGCGTAATGCACAGCGTTCCTATCTGGATAAACGCCTTGTTATTATTGTTCAGGGCCACGCGCGCGTGAGGTTTGCCCGTATCTGCTCGGGCGCTAGATCTCGAATCTTTGTATTTCGCGTGAAGGGCACGAGCGTCGATTGCTTTCATGTAGTCGAGTTCGAACGACAGATTGTTCTCGGCAATGTACACCCCAACCAATTTGGATAGGTTCTCTGCGCACGTCTTTTTACAAAACCCTGTCTCGTTCCCCACGCCGCGGTATCAAATGTGAGCGATTGTACAACTCCCACATAACGCAGTACCAGCTGAACACATCGCCCCTGTGGCGGCATTCAAGCACCACATGACCTCCGACGCCATGTTACAGCAGTTGCCTCGTGTCTGATCTGGGGTAGAGAAGCAGCACGCCGTACAAAGTCGCTGATCTTGAACATGAACGGCGCTGGTGTTCTATCTTTCTGGTGACAGACCAAGATGTTTCTGTGCGTAATGTCCCTGTGCTGGATGGCTCTCGATCGCAAGTAATCCAGTGCTCGTAAGGTGTCCAGTTTGACCATGGGCACAATAGTCGAGACGTTGCAAATGTTCAACATGAACTCAAGCAGTGAACATAGGGCCCAACTGGTACCCGGGATGTCACACCAAAGGCCGACTAATGTGCGCAAGATGTTGCGTGTTTCATCGAAACACCCATCATGACCTCTTCCACTTGTGAGGCAATGTGTGCATAGCGATTAAAGTCCGAGTCTATCTCAGGTCTGCTCCAGTTCACCATGTCTGGTTGGTTTTTGCAACGAGGTCCTTGTCGAGCGAACGTTCACCCCAAAGCCTCCTCGCCCCAGAACTGTGTCCTTTGTGGTTATCAGTGTTTCTATGTCGGTGGCACATTCGAGGTCCCGGGGTATATCTGTGTAGAGGCTCCATGGACTGGCTTCTTTGGTAGACCTTAGAGGCTTGTATATTCGCCCAAATCTGTCCACGGGTACGTTGGGTGTCTTGGGCCTAGTTGTATCGTAGCTAAGGGCTAGGAAGCCATCTAGTATGGGATACTGCTCCTGACGGACTGCCACAGTTGACGGATTATGATGTTGACACTTGGCGAACTCTGGGAATAGGGGGGTCTTGCGTTCGGTGAGCAATGCCCGTGCACGTTTGAAGATGATGTTGGCATCCTGATTGTATGGAGTGCCATTGAAGTTGACCACTAGGAACAATACTATAGAGTCATACCGCGCTAGCCCATGATCCCCATTTATGTATACAATTACGCGTGTCTTTCCCTCGATTTCTGGTTCCGTGTCTATACTCACCATCGCCGCGTCACGGCGCGATGGGAGAAGCCTATTGAGCACTGTATCCGTGTCTTCATGTTGGCTGAATGCTAAATCGCCACACTGTACTCCGAGCCAATCCAGCACGCCGCGCAAGTCATTGTAACGCAAGGTCTTAACGTAAAACAGATTGTACCGCGCCACCAGATGCATCAGTTTGTCCAGGTTGTCTGTAACCTGTATCTGGGCCATTTTGGCGAGATCATCAACACCCACGCACCCCGTGTTCATATCTGGGTTAGTAAATAATACGAGATGAACGGTGGTTCGGTTTCTCGCAGAGGAATCGTGTTCTCTGAAAACGCGTCGTTGAGTGCCTGATTGTGGCAGGTGCGCCAGCCACGGGTTTGCTGCACGACACGTTGAAATGCGAAAGCTCTCTCCAGACTACCTTGATGCACTTGAGAGATATGTAGCAGAGAGCCGACACATTGTACACACCCAGGGCAGACCTAGAGTCTCTACACGCTATGGAGTGCGCTAGCACGGTGTATCGCGAAACCCAAATCCCAGAGTCGATAGTTGTGGACAATCGCAAACTCTCCAGATACTACATATATCTTTTGTTTCGTTACTGCAAGAGTTCGCGTCGCCTGTGACAAACAACCGCTGGAGCCGCATGTCTCACTGGAAAGCCCACAGCTCCTATAGTCGACATACCCGCGAGCTGGCTCGAGACTAACGTGTGTAACAACTACCCTCGGCTCCACCTATGCCCCACAGCAACATCCCAGGGCCCAAAAACTCCAAGTGTCTTCGTCAGCCTCAGCAGCTATCCCAAGCTCTAGAGCGTGAGCGACATGCGCCAGAGCGTTGCAATAGCAAACACGTAGTCCAACACACCAAAGCCTCCAAAAGGCCCGGATACTGCCAGGAGTGCGTTTTACGGTGGATATAATTCCCCAGTTGACAGTGAAGAGGAATATTGAGGGTACAGTGTCCAGCTCGTGTTGAACATTTCGGAATTGTCTGTGGCTGAACACACTCTCAGGGGCTGTGCATCCGAGGAGAGGGGCTGCGCATCCGGCGACAGGGGCTTTTCATCTGGAACGAGAGTAGACAGGGGTAGGGTTTAATGTTGGGATCATATTAAGCTGCCTCTGTAAGGCTACTAACAGTTGTACACATCACATCAAGCTGAGTACAAAATCAAGGACAATGGATGGGCCTACCCGGGGACAGGATATCCGCGATCAGCGTGAGCTACTCCAGAATGTGGAGAGAGAGCAGCCAGAATCCCACGCTGCTGCGATCCGGGACAAGATATCCATGATCAGCGTGAGCTACTCCGAATGTGGAGAGAGAGCAGCCGGAACCCCACGCTGCTGCGATCCCTGGGCAAGATATCCGTGATCAGCGTGAGCTCCTCCTGAATGTGGAGACACAGAATACAGAATGTAACACTGTGCATTGCAGAGTTGAACATGCAATCACAACTGACGACAGCACAGTAGCAACATGGTGTGTGGTTTGTGCCTGGACGTGGTGTTAGCCAAGGAAAACCCGCAGAGCGATGTTTTGCGATTCTGCCAAACTGTAGTCACTGCTACTGCCTGAAGTGCATCCAATCGTGGAAGCAGGTCTCATACAGAAACAAGCAAACCGGTTTGTCGTGGTCCGGAGTGTCGAACTGTATCACGTTATTATCTCAAGAGTCATCAGTGGGCGGTGTAGACGAACCCAAGAAGGTGTTGATTCAAAGATATAAGAATCAGATGGCAGCCATACCGTGTCGATACTTTTCGCCGGGAATGTGCAGTTTGGGACCTGAATGCTTTTACAAACACGAGCACGAACATGAGCATCGTATGACGGACAGTGTGCCGTTCCTGCAACCCCTGGAAACTCATCGGCCTTTTCCACAACCCCTGAGAGCTCATGAGCAGTTTCCACATACAATGGGAGTTCAACAACCTTTTCCCCAGGCCTTGGGAGGCCATCATCCGGTTCCACAGTCCGTGGCAGCTCACCAGCTGTTCAGCCCATGGGACCTCACGATCAACCCATGGGAGATCATCAGCCTTATCAATAGTCCACCAGGCCCCAGCCGCAGTGTCAACAGACCATGGAATCTCAATTTCAGTCCACGTGCGCTCAGCAAGCATTTCAACAGTACATGAGAATCTCGATGTAAGCCCACGAGAGGCCAGCAGCCATGTCAACAGTACAATGGGATCTCAGTTTTAGCCCACGAGAGCTCATTTTGCGTATTCGCGTATATATGCCGAAGAGGACGTGGATCGAAATATCCTGAGTATCAGATTGCTCACAGACCAGTTGTTGCCTTGGCGTCATCAGGAGCCCACTGTTATTGCTGGCATAACATAACATAGCCAAGGATTATAGCTTTTTCCTGTATGTCAGTATCCCGTGCTTGTGTCATACTTGACTATGTACCTTGTTTTTAACATTTCTCTTGACACGACCCTGTGTTTGTTTCTGCCATAATGTGTTGTGTATTTGAATACTGATGATTAAAGGTGTTGTCATTGACATGTCTCATTTATTGTACAACCTGTGTTTACTATGGAGGTGATTGACTAGTGCACCTCCGGCGGAGCTTTTTCGTGCATCCCTGTGGAGGCTGGGGGCATTGAACCCGAGTGGACAATGTTCAAAGTTTCCATTGCTGAAGCTGCGGCGAGGAGCTGTGGTCTTAGGATCTTAGGTGCCTCAAGGGGCAGTAACCCACTTAACACCGTGGTGGACACCAGTGGTCAGGGAAGCCGTCCGACTGAAGAAGGAGTCCTTCCGGGATATGTTATCTCGGAGGACTCCGGAGGCGGTTGCAGGGTACCGAAGGGCCCGAAGGGCTGCAGCCTCTGCCGTGAAAGAGGCAAAGCAGCGGGTGTGGGAGAAGTTTGGAGAAGACATGGAGAAGGACTTTCGGTCGGCACCAAAGTGTTTCTGGAAAACTGTTCGCCACCTCAGGGGGGAGCGGGGAACCATCCAAGCTGTGTACAGTAAGGATGGGACACTGTTGACCTCCACTGAGGAGGTAATAGGGCGGTGGAAGGAGCACTTTGAGGAACTCCTGAATCCGACTAATACGCCCTCTATGTTAGAGGCAGAGCTGGAGGATAACGGGGATTGTCGTCGATTTCCCAGGCGGAAGTCACTGATGTAGTCAAACAACTACACAGTGGCAAAGCCCCGGGATTGATGAGATCCGTCCAGAAATGCTCAAGGCTCTGGGTGTGGAGGGGCTGTCCTGGTTGACACGCCTCTTCAACATTGCGTGGAAGTCTGGGACGGTGCCAAAGGAGTGGCAGACTGGGGTGGTGGTTCCTCTTTTTAAAAAGGGGGACCAGAGGGTGTGTGCCAATTATAGGGGTATCACACTTCTCAGCCTCCCTGGTAAAGTCTACTCCAAGGTGCTGGAAAGGAGGGTTCGGCCGATAGTCGAACCTCGGGTTGAGGAGGAACAATGCGGATTCCGTCCTGGTCGTGGAACAACGGACCAGCTCTTCACTCTCGCAAGGATCCTGGAGGGAGCCTGGGAGTATGCCCAAACCGGTCTACATGTGTTTTGTGGATTTGGAGAAGGCGTATGACCGGGTCCCCCGGGAGATACTGTGGGAGGTGCTGCGGGAGTATGGGGTGAGGGGGTCTCTACTCAGGGCCATCCAATCTCTGTATGACCAAAGTGAGAGCTGTGTCCGGGTTCTCGGTAGTAAGTCGGACTCGTTTCAGGTGAGGGTTGGCCTCCGCCAGGGCTGCGCTTTGTCACCAATCCTGTTTGTAATATTTATGGACAGGATATCGAGGCGTAGTCGGGGTGGGGAGGGGTTGCAGTTTGGTGGGCTGGGGATCTCATCGCTGCTCTTTGCAGATGATGTGGTCCTGATGGCATCATCGGCCCTGCGACCTTCAGCACTCACTGGATCGGTTCGCAACCGAGTGTGAAGCGGTTGGGATGAGGATCAGCACCTCTAAATCGGAGGCCATGGTTCTCAGCAGGAAACCGATGGAATGCCTTCTCCAGGTAGGGAATGAGTCCTTACCCCAAGTGAAGGAGTTCAAGTACCTTGGGGTTTTGTTCGCGAGTGAGGGACAATGGAGCAGGAGATTGGTCGGAGAATCGGGCGCAGCGGGTGCGGTATTGCATTCAATCTATCGCACCGTTGTGACGAAAAGAGAGCTGAGCCAGAAGGCAAAGCTCTCGATCTACCGGTCAGTTTTCGTTCCTACCCTCACCTATGGTCATGAAGGCTGGGTCATGACCGAAAGAACGAGATCCAGGGTACAAGCGGCGAAATGGGTTTCCTCAGGAGGGTGGCTGGCGTCTCCCTTAGAGATAGGGTGAGAAGCTCAGTCATCCGTGAGGAGCTCGGAGTAGAGCCGCTGCTGCCTTTGCGTCGAAAGGAGCCAGTTGAGGTGGTTCGGGCATCTGGTAAGGATGCCCCTGGGCGCCTCCCTAGGGAGGTGTTCCAGGCACGCCCAGCTGGGAGGAGGCCTCGGGAAGACCCAGGACTAGGTGGAGGGATTATATCTCCAACCTGGCCTGGGAACGCCTCGGGATCCCCAGTCGGAGCTGGTTAATGTTGCTCGGGAAAGGGAAGTTTGGGGTCCCCTGCTGGAGCTGCTCCCCAGCGACCCGACACGGATACGCGGACGAAGATGGATGGATGGATGGATGGATGATTGACTAGTGACATTGAACAGTGGTCAGGGACAACGTTCCATAAAACATACAATGCTAGGATACATTTCTTACACTTGGATGGGTAGCTAGTTGTTCATAACATAAATGTAGTCTTGAGCTTTTTGCAAGGATATGTGTACCCTAGCACTGTCACCTAAAGAGTAACGGTTCCTAATACACATCTTGGGTTAACTCACCCTGGGGAGAGGTCTAGAGTACGTAAACACCACACTGATTACTGTGTGCTGTGCTCTATTGGTGCCGTGGCTGACCCTGTAGTGCCGACAGGCCTCCTGTCCACTCCTCACACAGGCACACAGGCCAACAGGCCTCCTGTGCACTCCTCACACACAGGCCAACAGGCACCCTGTCCTTTCCTCACACACAGGCACAGAGGCCTCCTGTCCACTCCTCCCACTCAGGCACACAGGGCCCCTGTCCTCTCCTCACACACAGGCCAACAGGCCTCCTGTCCTCTCCTCACACACAGGCACAGAGGCCTCCTGTCCACTCCACACACACAGGCACACAGGCACCCTGCCCTCTCCTCACATACAGACCAACAGGCCTCCTCTCCTCACACACAGGCCAACGGGCACCCTGTCCACTCCTCACACACAGTCACACAGGCCTCCTCTCCTCTCCTCACACACCATCACACAGGCCTCCTATCCTCACACACACGCACACAGGTGAACAGGCCTCCTCCTCCTCCTCCTCACACACAGGCACATAGGCCTCCTGTCCTTTCCTCACACACAGGCACACAGGCCTCCTGTTCTCTCCTCACACAGGCACAGAAGCCTCTGTCTGTCCACTCCTCACATGCAGGCACACATGCCTCCTGTTCTCTCCTCACACACAGGTGAACAGGCCTCCTCTCCTCTCCTCACACACAGGCACACAGGCCTCCTCTCCTCTCCTCACACACAATCACACAGGCCTCCTCTCCTCACACACACGTACACAGGCCTCCTCTCCTCACACACAGGTGAACAGGCCTCCACTCCTCTCCTCACACACAGGCACACAGGCCTCCTCTCCTCTCCTCACACACAGGCACACAGGCCTCCTGTTCTCTCCTCACACACAGGCACAGAAGCCTCCTGTTCTCTCCTCACACACAGGTGAACAGGCCTCCTCTCCTCACACACAGGCACACAGGCACCCTGTCCTCTCATCACACACAGGCACAGAGGCCTCCTGTCCTTTCCTTACACACAGGCCAACAGGAACCCTGTCCTCCTCTCCTCACACACAGTCACAAAGGCCTCCTGTCCTCTCCTCAAACACAGGCAAACAGACACCCTGTTCTCTCCTTACACACAGGCACACAGAAAACAGGCCTACTCTCCTCACACACAGATCAACATGCACCAAGTCCTCTCCTCACACACAAGCACACAGGCCTCCTCTCCTCTCCTCACACACAGGCGCACAGGCCTCCTGTTCCATCCTCACACACAGGCACAGAGGCCTCCTGTCCACTCCTCACATGCAGGCACACAGGCCTCCTGTTCTCTCCTCACACACAGGTGAACAGGCTTCCTCTCCTCTCCTCACACACAGGCACACAGGCACCCTGTCCTCTCATCACACACAGGCACAGAGGCCTCCTCTCCTCACACACAGGAAACAGGCACCCTGTCCTCTCCTCACACACGGGCCAACAGGCCTCCTCTCCTCTCCTCAAACACAGGCAAACAGACACCCTGTTCTCTCCTCACACACGGGCCAACAGGCCTCCTATCCTCTCCTCAAACACAGGCAAACAGACACCCCGTTCTCTCCTTACACACAGGCACACAGAAAACAGGCCTACTCTCCTCACACACAGATCAACATGCACCAAGTCCTCTCCTCACACACAGGCACACAGGCAGCCTGTCCTCTAATCACACACAGGCACACAGGCCTCCTGTCCACTCCTCACACACAGGCCAACAGGCCTCCTGTCCTCTCCTCACACACAGGCCAGCAGGCACCCTCTCCTCTCCTCAAACACAGGCAAACAGACACCCTGTTCTCTCCTCACACACGGGCCAACAGGCCTCCTATCCTCTCCTCAAACACAGGCAAACAGACACCCTGTTCTCTCCTTACACACAATCACACAGAAAACAGGCCTACTCTCCTCACACACAGATCAACATGCACCAAGTCCTCTCCTCACACACAGGCACACAGGCAGCCTGTCCTCTAATCACACACAGGCACACAGGCCTCTTGTCCTCTCCACACACACAGGCCAACAGGCCTCCTGTCCTCTCCTCACACACAGGCCAGCAGGCACCCTCTCCTCTCCTCAAACACAGGCAAACAGACACCCTATCCTCTCCTCACACACAGGCACAGAGGCCTCCTGTCCACTCCTCACACACAGGCACCCTGCCCTCTCCTCACATACAGACCAACAGGCCTCCTCTCCTCACACTTAAGGAAACAGGCACCCTGTCCACTCCTCACACACAGGCCAACAGGCCTCCCTCTCCTTTCCTCACACACAAGCAAAGAGGCACCCTCTCCTCAAACACAGGCAAACAGACACCCTGTTATCTCCTCAAACACAGGCAAACAGACACCCTGTTATCTCCTTACACACAGGCACACAGAAAACAGGCCTACTTTCCTCACACAAAGATCAACATGCACCAAGTCCTCTCCTCACACACAGGCACACAGGCATCCTGTCCACTCCTCACACGCAGGCAAACAGGGACCCTGTCCTCTCCTTACACACAGGCCAGCAGGCACCCTCTCCACTCCTCAAACACAGGCAAACAGACACCCTGTTCTCTCCTCACACACAGGCACACAGGCAAACAGGCCTCCTGTTCTCACAAACAGGAACACAGGCCAACCGGCACCCTGTCCTCTCCTCGCACACAGGCACACAGGCCTCCTGTCCTGGAAAGGGCGCATGCGCACGCCTGTGACCGGCAGTGAGAGTGAGAGTGAGTTTAAAAGTTAGAGCTAGTAGAGCTCTTGTGTTGTGTTTTTCCTTCTGTATTTTATTGGTAAAGTTCTTTACGGTCCTGTTTCTATTTCTATTGCGTCGTTTATGTATGCGCGGCGTATACACAATGGATTTTAGAACCTTTTCTGCCCTCCGGACGCTCTTCTTTGGGTTATTTATCCCCGACTTCGTCAAAGGAGCTGTTAGCCATGGAGGGCTACAGTACAGCAGAACTACATTGCTGCAACTGAACTGTGGGATAACGTGCGGGACAGACATCACGTCACAATTCCTGATTGTATCCTAAAAGACCCAGGGGTAAAACAGCGGCAACAAAGAGAAGGCGAGTATTCCTCTACCCTCCATTATCCTCGGGAACGTCCAGTCCCTGAGGAATAAAATGGATGAGCTGCTGCTGTTGTGTCCTGGCTTTCACAGAGACCTGGCTGACGGAGAATGATCAGGACACAGATTTATCAATTGATGGATTTGGGGCACCTTATTGACTTGATCGAGAGAGGGGTAACGGGAAATCTCAAGGTGGCGGGGCATGTTTACACTTCAAGAAACGATACTGCACTTCTGTGACTGTAAGAGAACATATCTGTACATCAGATGTTGAACTCTTATCAGTATTGCTACGACCTTTCTACCTACCCCGTGAATTTCCACAACTTTTTATTATGACAGTCTATATTCACCCAAGGGCGAATGCTGCTCTCCTCACATACAGACCAACAGGCCTCCTCTCCTCACACGCAGGAAACAGGCACCCTGTCCTCTCCTCAAACACAGGCCAACAGGCCTCCTCTCCTCTCCTCACACACAGGCACACAGGCCTCCTGTGCTCTCCTCAAACACAGGACAACAGGCACCCTGCCTCTCCTCTCCTCAAACACAGGCAAACAGACACCCTGTTCTCTCCTCACACACAGGCAAAAAGGCCTCCACTCCTCACACACAGGCACACAGGCACCCTGCCCTCTCCTCACATACAGACCAACAGGCCTCCTCTCCTCACAGACAGGCCAGCAGGCACCCTCTCCTCAAACACAGGCAAACAGACACCCTGTTCTCTCCTCACACACAGGCCTCCTGTCCTGGAAAGGGCGCATGTGCACGCCTGTGACCGGCAGTGAGAGTGAGAGTGAGTGAAAAGTTTGCCGTGGAAGATTTAGAGCTCTTGTGTTGTGTTTTTCCTTCTGTATTATTTTGGTAAAGTTCTTTACGGTCCTGTTTCTATTTCTATTGTGTCGTTTATGTATGCGCGTATACACAATGGATATTAGAACCTTTTCTGCCCTCTGGACGCTCTTCTTTGGGTTATTTATCTCCGACTTTGTCAAAGGAGCTGTTAGCCGTGGAAGGCTACAGTACAGCAGAACTACATTGCTGCAACTGAACTGTGGGATAACGTGCGGGACAGACATCACGTCACAATTCCTGATTGTATCCTAAAAGACCCAGGGGTAAAACAGCGGCAACAAAGAGAAGGCGAGGCAAGCGGCGGGAGGCAGCAGGCAATGCTTGTGAAAACAGCAGCTTTCTCGTATTCCTCTACCCTCCATGATCCTCGGGAACGTCCAGTCCCTGAGGAATAAAATGGATGAGCTGCAGGGATACGTCAGCTTTTTTGAAGGACTTCAGGGAGTGTTGTGTCCTGGCTTTCACAGAGACCTGGCTGACGGAGAATGATCAGGACACAGATTTATCAATTGATGGATTTGGGGCACCTTATTGACTTGATCGAGAGAGAGAGGTAACGGGAAATCTCAAGGTGGCGGGGCATGTTTATACTTCAAGAAACGATACTGCACTTCTGTGACTGTAAGAGAACATATCTGTACATCAGATGTTGAACTCTTATCAGTATCACTACAACCTTTCTACCTTCCCCGTGAATTTCCACAACTTTTTATTCCAACAGTCTATATTCACCCAAGGGCGAATGCTGCGTCGGCTTCTAACACCATTATTGAAACTGTGCAGAAAAAGCAATCACTCTCACCCAAGGCGCCAAATTTCATACTGGGTGATTTTAATCATGTATGTCTCAAGAAAACATTAACAAATTTTTACCAATATGTTTCCTGTCCTACCAGACGGGATTAAACCCTGGACCTCTGCTATGGATCTATAAAAGACGCTTAGCAATCGCTGCCCTTACAGCTGGCGGGTTCAGCAGACCATAACTGTGTGCATTTGCTGCCAACATACAAACTGGCCAGTTCTCTTATTCAATTTTATAATCGTTTTAATATTTTTGATTTTAGCAATGAGATTGACAATTTGAGTAACCAGCTCATAGATGTTCAACATTTTAATATAACACAAACAGAAGTGCACAAAGCATTCCTCTCTATAAGAGTTAATAAAAGCCATTGTCCAGATAACATATGTGGACGCATACTCAAAACATGTGCAAAGCAATTGAGTATTCCTTTCCATTACATTTTTAACAAGTCTTTAGAGGCATAATTAGTACCTGAGGTCTGGAAGAATGCCGCGGTTATCCCTGTTCTTAAATTAAACATCACTAAAACCCTTAATGATTTTAGTCCAGTGGCACTCACATCAATAGTGATGAAAGTTCGTGAAAAATTGGTGAGGTCTGAAATATTGAGAAAAACAGAGCATTTACTTGACCCTATGCAATTTGCTTATAGACCCGTGAGGGCCGTGGAAGATGCAACAGTCACTTTATTTAATTTACTCTTTAAGCATTTAGATAACAATGGCTCCCATGCCAGACTTTTATTTATTGACACAAGTGTTTACTCAATTTTTATGTAGGTCTATGTATTATCTTATTCTGGACCGATAAGAACTTTTCTGATGATGTGTGATAATGTGAGTATGTGGGATAATGTGATGATGTGTGACTCTACTGCAAACAAAATCTACCTTTGGGTATAAATAAAGTAACTTTAACAAACACACACAGGCGCTATTTTACCTTCACCTTCACCTTGCAATGTGAAATAAAGAATGGGTACAACTGTTTAGAAATTCTCTTTATTTCACTCACACACACAGGCGCTTATTTAGCCGCACCTTTCAATGTGAAATAAAGAATGGGTACAACTGTTTAGAAAATTAATTATTAATTAATTAATTAATATTTTCTCTCTCACAAACACACACACACACACACACACACACACACACACACACACACACACAGTAAAAAAATATGACACAACATTAATAAATTGACAGGGAAACAACCCAAGCGAGAAAATAAAATTAAATTCAGTCTTTGTAATTTTAAGCAAATTAGAGGATCTCTGTCAGATACGGCAGCTCTGATGTTCTTGCACTCAATGATATTTTCACATCTAAATTATTGCATCTATGTCGGGTTCTACTATCCTAAAACCAGCTGAGCTTTTGTACAAAAAGGCACTCAAAACTCTAGATAAAAACCTTTTCCTTACCATCATTGCAAAATCTTAGAGAAATATAACTTACTAACTTTTGACAATTTTTGTAAATTTTCCTCAATATGCTTAGTTTATAAAGTACTGCATGGCTTGGCACCACCGCCATTGCAAGAATTTATTAAATACAGACAGACTCGGATTACTAGAGCTGTTGTAAACAGGGACTGTGAGCTTCCTTTTAGAAAAACTTCTTTTTAGCCATAATGCACTATCTATTAAAGGTAGTGCATTGTGGAACACACTACCCCAACTATAAGGGAATGTCCCACTTTGGCCACCTTTAAGAGCCAGGTAAAGGAGTGGCTCAGAGCTAACCAAACGTGCAATCACCTTTGACTGCATGTTGTACCGTATTAGCCCAGGGAGTGTGCTGGTGAATTGCGTCTTCGTCTTAACACTTACTAATAAATTGTCTTGTTTTTTTTTTTTTTTTTTTGTTTGTTTTGTTTTTCCTTGTTTCATATAACAAATGTTATTACTGTATATATTTTGTCTTAAAACTAACCACGTATGGGTCACCCCTACTCGTATGTCGCACCATATTAGTTTAGTGAAACATATGTATGTTGAGCCTCTGTTTTAACATTTATTAATAATTTTTTTTTCAATTTGGTTTTTTTTTTTTCATCCTGTTTTATCCTGTTTTAGATAGCAGATGTTAATAGTGTTTATCTTATGTCCTGTTATTGTAATTTATATCTGCCAAATGGGACTACAGATGGAAATTAGCCTTTGGGCTATAATCTGGCACTTTTACACGTACTGCTGTACATGTTCATTAAATGCGCATTGTCCTTAAATAAATAAATAAAAATAAATAAATAAAAATACACACACACACACACGAGCTGTGCTAGCTTTACATTTAGGCATGTCCATGGCTCGTGTGCTAGCGTTTCCTACAGAAATCAGGTTTGTGGCTCATACTATACGAGAATACGAGTATTCGTTTAGGCTAATTGGGACAGGCACTTTGGCATCCTCTTGCTTCCGGCGTGCTCATGTTTCTCGCCTTTGTCTAATATGCAATACTGCCTCTTTGTTGCTCATACTCAACATGCATTTTCGTTTTTTAGCCGTTTTTTTAGCTGTGTTTGTAGACCCTCCATGCAGTCGAATGCATTTCCCGCTACGCATCATCTCGTCCTCTGGGGTGCCGGAGACCCGTCCTGCAATACAACACATACATGTCTCTTACACTCATTTGGGTTATGTAAGGTTTGTGGGTTTTTGTAATTATTTGTATAACACCTATTGCAAAACTTAATAAAAAGACACATTAAACTTAGACAACCATTTCAGTTTTCAATGAATCACTGCACCCACCCACCCACACCCACACCCACACACAGGATGGTCTCTGTCTCACCTGGCCACTGTTGAACACCTCAGACCTTCATCTTTCTCTTTGTCCTGTCAGGTGAGACACAAAAACACAGCAGACGTGGAATGTAACGGATTACTTTTACTCAAACACAGATTTAAGGTACTTGTTGTTGTTACAAATACTTAACCATAATATAATCCATACCTGAAAGGGATTTATATGCTTTTGATACTTAAAAGAATAAATGTATTAATGATTGTACAACTGAATAGAGATTTAGATATTTCAATATGGGTTAACTGAAATATTAACTCAGTGTAGTCTGAGGTAATTTGAGCCCAGTTGATTTTATTACTGAATAGAAATTGAGAGTAATTATTTGGCCTGATTTACAGGTGGAGGAGGTGGAAATTTCCGAAACACTACACAGTCCAGAGAGGGATATTGGATCACAGTGAGTGAGATGTTGATGGCAAATTCTTTATTAATTGAATAAATTAAATCGGAATAAACTGTAAAATGTTCTAATGTATGAAAATATGTCTTCAACTCTACTTGTAGTACATGCTAATGTCCACCGGAGGGTGCAAATACACCGGACTCCAGCATCTGACAGCTGGAACTCGGAATTAATAGCAAATGATTAAATACAGGAATAGATTATGTACAAAATAAAGTCTTGAAATGTATATTAATTAAACAAATGAGGTGGGTTAGTTTATAAGATAAATACATTCAAATTCAAACAATAAAATTAAAGGAATAAACATGTTTTATTGTGTGTATTTGTGTCTGCAGCTCTGCTTGTAGATCCCACTGTTCACCACGAGAGAGTGCCATTACACCAGACTCCAGAAGCTGACATCTGGAAGTCACTCACTAAACTTGTCAAAGTTTTAAGACTTTATTTTGTGAACTATCCGTGACTATCCAACTACTAGCTGACTATCCGAGAGCTGGCTGACTGTCCAACCGCTGGCTGACTGTCAGAGAGCTACTCACAAGCACGCAGGAAAAATAGCAGGCTACGTTCTTCTCCTCTCCTCTGCTCTCCACAGCTGCATACAGGTACACACAGGCACACAGCCATAAAGCCTCTCAGGCACGCAAGCCAAATATGCTCCTTCCTTCTCCTCTCCTGTCCTCAGAGAAACAGCTAAACACAGGCAAACAGGCATAAAGCCTCTCCGGCATGAAGGCAAAATAGTAGGGGCGCTATTCTACACTCCTCTGCTCTCCTCTGCTGTCCTCATAGACACAGCTACACACAGCTATAAAGCCTATCAGGTGTGCAGCCAAAATAGCAAGGTACGCTCTTCTTCTCTTCTTTCCTCTCCTCACAAACACAGCTACACACAGGCACAAAGGCAATCAGGCAAGCAGGAAAAATAGCAGGCAAGCTCTTCTACACTCCTCTCCTCTGAAACACAGCTACACACAGGCATAAAGCCTCTCAGGCATGCAGCCAAAATAGCAGGGTGAGCTCTTCTACACTCCTCCTCTCTCCTGACAGACAGAGCTGCACACAGCTACACACTGGCGCACTCTCCGAGTGTGGGCTGACTATCCGAGAGCTGGCTGGCTGTCCGAGAGCTGGCTGGCTGTCCGAGAGCTGGCTGGCTGTCCGAGAGCTGGCCAGCTGTCCGAGAGCTGGCTGGCTGTCCCAGCTACTCACAGGCACGCAGGAAAATAGCAGGCAAGCTCTTCTACACTCCTTTGCTCTCATGAAAGACACAGCTGCACACAGGAAACACAGGCGCACAGCCACAAAGCCTCTCAGGCAGGCAAGCAAAATAGCATTGTACACTCTTCCCTTCTCCTCTCCTGTCCTCAGAGACACAGCTAAATACAGGAACACAGGCATAAAAGCCACAGACAAAAAGGTGAAACCCACCCCATTGCATTTTCACAAAAAGAATAAAGATTTCACAAATATGAAACTGTGTTTTTAAGAAGAATGTAAATCCTACCTGAAGTGAAGTGTCACTGTGTCAATGATAAAGAGGTGACCTTCGTAGCTTCCTGCACGGGTGAGCCAGGCTGTTTGTTAAAAGCCTTCACCGAATGAGTGCCGTGCTAGCTTTATTTTCAGCCTGTCCCCAGATTGTGTGCTCCGCTCTGCTGGGCTGCTCTGCTCCTGCTGTACTCTGTGGCAGTGCTTAATGCACCCGAGGACAGCAGAGGTCTGTTAATTCTCTGAACCGGGGGTTGACAGAAATACCTCTCTCCCCACCACAGTCTTGTTGACCTGTCGTAAACACATACACAATGCTGTGGGCTAGTTCCTGCAGCAAAACCTCTCACACAGAAACACACAATCTTCATGGTAAACTTTAACTTTAACATCCCATATGGCAGTTTTGTCCACATTAACTGCTACTGTGCAGACTGTAGTCAGACTTTGGTCCACGTGAACTGCTACTGTGCAGACTGTAACACGGCTAAATGAATAGTCACGGTGAATTTTGAGCCACAAAGAGGCAACAAAGCAGCCACACTCTTCTGCTCTCCTCTTCTCACAGACACAGACTGTGGCATCATAAGGGGATGTGTGGTAGAGGGATGCTATTTTCCTCTACAGTAGTGGCTACCCAGTCACCAAATGGCTGCCACCCACACTACAAGTCCCAGAATGCACTGCACAGGGAGGTGCCTCAGCCTGTTGATTACTGCATGTGCTCATGCACTGGAAGAAGACAAAGAGAGCAGAGGCAGAGAGAAGAATGGCAGAGGTCATGGGGAAAAACCTAAGCTACCAGGACTTTGCTAAACCTAGTCGTTTTACTCCCAGTACATTGTTGAGTTTGAGTTACTGTTTTTCGTTGGACTATTTTCTGAAAAGACTGCTTAAAATAAAACCTGTTTGCCTGCAACCGCTTTTTGGCTTGTCTCTGCCCTACACCCCACCTGCTACAAAGAAAAGCCTCTCACGACATCACAAGACACACACAGGCACACAGGCACAGTCATTTCAACAGGGCAATACTGCAGATTCAGCAAAGGACCATTTACAGTTCTTTACAACCTATAAGATGCTTTGAAACCCTGTTGTGCATACTAGTTTGGAACAGTGCATTTTCAGTTTTATTTTTAAATAAATACGGTTTCCATTGGGTGCTTTGTTCAATGAAATGTGTCTACAGATGAAGACAAAAAAAGTAAAACCCACCCCATTGCATTTTCACAAATAGAATAAAGATTTCACAAATATGAAACTGTGTTTTTAAGAAGAATGTAAATCCTACCTGATGTGAAGTGTGACTGTGTGAATGATAAAGAGGTGACCTTCGTAGCCTCCTGCACGGGTGAGCCAGGGACAGCCATAAAGCGCCTCAGGCACGCAA
Organism: Perca flavescens; assembly: GCF_004354835.1. Lineage (NCBI taxonomy): Eukaryota > Metazoa > Chordata > Actinopteri > Perciformes > Percidae > Perca > Perca flavescens. The sequence continues at coordinate 567,132 of NW_021166680.1, forward strand.
GGAAAATAGCAGTGTACACTTTTCCCCTCTTCTCTCCTGTCCTCTCAAACACAGGCACACACAGACAGACACAGGCATAAAGCCTCTCAGGCACGCAGCCAAAATAGAAGGGTGCGCTCTTCTACACTCCTCCCTCTCCTGACAGACAGAGCTGCACACAGCTACACAGAGGCGCACTCTCCGAGTGTGGGCTGACTATCCGACCGCTGGCTGACTGTCCGAGAGCTGGCTGACTGTCCGACCACTGGCTGACTGTCCGAGAGCTGGCTGACTGTCCGAGAGCTGGCTGACTGTCCGACCACTGGCTGACTGTCCGACCACTGGCTGACTGTCCCGAGAGCTGGCTGACTGTCCCAGCTACTCACAGGCATGTAGGAAAAATAGCAGGCAAGCTCTTCTCCACTCCTCTTGACTCTCTCTCTCTTCCTCATGAAGCCGTTGTCGATGTGAACTGCTATCACCTGGTCCTGGTTAAGAGCTTTGTTAAGGAGAGCTGTGCAAACTGTTGAGTCTACCCCACCACTCAGCAGCACCTGAAAAAAATCATTACAGTCAGTCATTAACTGTGCAGCCAGATAGTTGAGTAGTGACATCCAACCGCTTTAGAGATACATTTGTGACCCTGCTAGATTAAGGAGGATGCACTTACTCTGTCTTGCTCTCTAATCAGCTGTATGTCTAATTTCTATTCATGTTAGCCTCCCAATGTATTAGTCATGTTGTCTTTGATATATCCCCCCGGCCTATTCGACGGCCACGTCTGGCCCATGTATTTGAAACACAAGAACATCATGGAGTCAACAGATGTTGACGTCTTGCAGCTAGATGGAACCAAGTCAAAGGAACAACTGTTCAACTTTGTCTACGGTGACATCCTGAATAATATCCAGAAATCTCTTTAACAAAGGGTTCTGGTGGCAGGCTGTAAAATATTAGGCATTATGAACTCAATCAAAAAGGACGTGATGACTACAGCCTTGACACTTCTTTACTTTATAATTAGCTGACTACCAACTCTTGGGAATCACACACCCACAATACCACACTTGCCAATTGCTACTGCAGGAACAAACTACAACAAGAGTATAGTAAGAAAGAATAAAAGACATATCCCTCAGACTGTAGTAAAGGAAAAAGAAACCGAGGCTGCATGCATTTCTTTAAACCTCTTTTCAGATAAAACAGGGTTTACTTTGAGAGTTTAATTGGTTCTACTTTACTTCCCACTATTGCTACTGTCACCACTTCCTGAGTGGCTATCACGCTTCACACTCACTACCCCAGCTTTATAATTTGAGTCAAATTATCTCCCATTATATGTTAAAATGTGCTGAGAAAATATTTTTTCCCTTTTCTGATGTTTTTTTTTTAAGTCATCACTCTGCCCTAAAAATGGTTTTGATAACAACACAAACAATCATGAAAACTTGGTGCAGTTTTACTGTAGTTTTTCTCTGATTTCGTTGATGCACACCTGTTTGCGGTTCTGTACGGTAAAATTACTTGTGCATCCTGCAATCTCGAACAGGAAGTTACGCAGCATCTCAATGCCTCTCTCAGTCAAGTCCACTTCAGGGTGAAACTGTGTCCCATACAGCTTCTTCTGTTCATTAGCAATTCCTGGTGGGGAAAACAGATGTGGCGAAGAACTTTTACCATTGCCATTTTCCTCTTTGAATGCCACTTATACATTCAAGAAACTATTATAACATACAAAATTAAATAAATCAGGATTTCAGATAGATTTGGAAAAATAAACAGACAAAATACAGATTGAACATTCTTCTCAGAGATGTAAATTCATACACAGTCCGAGGCCGAACATATACAAACAAATATAGCGGTTTATTTGGAACTTGCATGTGAGTATACAACCACAATCTATTTTTAATTATTCTATTGAGGGCCACAACACATCTCACGTTCTGCTCACCGGCAATGATGTTGCCTGATCGGGCCACCTCTTTAAAGCCATCAGCCACTTTATCAACGCTATCTCCATGGGTCAGCAGGACCAGTTCCTCCTTCTGAAGGCCTCTGGTAAGATAAACACAGATGCTGACATCAGAGGAAGATGTGTGGTGTTCAATAACATTACATATAATAGTATTATGTTTACAGGCCCACCTTTCACTGGGTCCCGGGGCAGACAGTAATTAAATACTTTTAGCCAATTATTTTAGACTCTGCAGTATTTGTGTAACAGCCAGGGTAAAATATGTGACTGCTGGAATGCTTCTGCAGTTTATCTAGCAAATATGGCACTGGGACAAACCCGTTGAGAAGCGGTTGGGTCTCGCGAGGGACATTAGTTCCGCCTTTCCCGCTCACGAAAATATTATATTATATACACTATTATATTATTGTACACATATATTGTTATGGGAAACAGACCTCATAGTTTTCTTTCCGTCTTTGGTTTAAATCTGAAACGTGATATGCTTTACCCCACGGAAACACGGATATGCTTTATGATTGATGGTTTAAGTGAATTGAATAGGTTTACAGAGAAACATATACGCATCAGTGAGACAATAGGCAAGTGGTTAGTGCTTGCTCTCTATACCAGATAGTTGCGTGATCGATCCCAGCACGGAAATATTTTTTTCAAACGAGAAAATATTTTTACTACCATCATTGTTACACTGACAATGTTTACACGGGACTTTCATATAATCAATATCCCAGCGGTCAGTTGCTGGCTTCTGGTGTAATCACACCCCCATGTGGCGAACAGTGGGAACTACATGCAGAGCTGCAGATAGAGATGAACACATATGGAATTATGTACTTAACAAAAACTTGTGAAATAACTGAAACATGTTATATTCTACATACAAGTAGCCGCCCTTTGCTTTTTTTATTAATAAGGGAAAAATTCCACTAATTAACCCTGACAAAGCAATCCTGTGAAGTGAAAACCATTTCAGGTGACTACCTCATGAAGCTCATGTCTCTCTCTCTCTCTCTCTCTCTCTCTCTCTCTCTCTCTGTGTGTGTGTGTGTGTGTGTGTGTGTGTGTCTCTCTCTCTCTCTCTCTTTCTCTCTCTCTGTGTGTGTGTGTGTGTGTGTGTGTGTGTGTGTGCGTGTGTGTGTTTGTGTGCATCTATTGTGCATCTAAGTGGTTAGTGCTTTGCTCTCTATACCAGATATTTGCGTGATTGATCCCAGCATGGAAATATTATTTTATACAATATTTTGTTGAATAAAAACTCAAAAGCAGTGTGATTCCTTTTAAATATGTAATAAACAATGGTGGATGCCAATTACTTTTTGTCGGTTTCAAGTTAGTTCAGAGAATATTGTGCATTCTTCATGTTTTGTGGAGGGGTACCAACAAATTTGAGCACGTCTTTATTAGCACCTAGTCGCGTTACTAAACTGCTGGAGTATAGTAGTTAGTGTGTTTTTTCTTATACACTGCTTTACTTTAAACCTAAGTTAAAGGCTCAGTTAAAACATATTTCAAAAATCCAACACAATTATTAATTTGCTGCACTGAGTGGTACAACTTCTAACCATGAGGGATAGTTTTGGTTTTAGAAGTCTTTCTCTGTGATTTATCCCTCCATGCCAATACAATGAATGGAATTTCATTTGTGGTATTTATACAGTCATGTGAGAAAATTAAGACTAAAGTTGACTAAAAGAGGAATAAAAAATCTTCTTTTGAAATTGACCTTAGTGCCTTAATTAAAACAAAATTAGGAAAAAATCCAACCTTTATGGACACCAATTATCTTTGTGAATGAATGATGTATCACTATGAGGTGGTGATGAAGTATGATATCTTGCAATTTGGTCAACAGACCCCTTGACTGAAGTTTCTCCTTGGCAAAATTAGTCATAAGGGTATACATTTGATTCTAATTACATTTTAATATTGCACCAAACGTATGTGCATGAACACCTGTGTTTCTTTTCATCTCTCTTGAGCTTATCCAGTCTGTGTTGTTATCTCTGGGTTTAAGCCACACTAAGGCAGATGTACAGTATATATTACTTTTGTCATCCTATCTTCATCATTCCCCCTGCTTGTTGTAAATAATACATATTCGTGCTTTATTATTTTGACTTTGATGTTTGATCATATACACCAACACACTTTATTTGTTTAATTAATTAAAATGTCAAGAATTACTTTAGTAACATGAACTATAACGCTATATGATAATTTTTATTAATAATTCTATGCAATTTCTTTTGCTTTCAATCAATTAATTTGAAGATATTGGATCTAATCTATTATGTATAACGTATAATATTACAGTGAATGACAAATGTGTGAATAGTTCATAAACAAACGTTAAAAACCTGTCAGCTGCTGGAGGCTGGTGTATAACAAACTCGACACATGGCCACTGAACATACCAACCTTTTGTCCAACTTGTAAAACAAGAGTTTGGAATCAGGTAGCCATCTCCTGGGCCTTGGCCGTGTGGAAAGCAACAAACTTAAAATTAAAATTCCCAAACCGCAAGTGTCTGCAACATCTTTCTTATTAAACGTAGCCAAGGTAACATGTGATCTCGTGAAGTGCTGTCCCAATTTATACCATTTATACCTATCTGATCCCAAGTGGCCTCCCACACTCGCTCACTTAGTACCTGAGATCACTTAAGTCTGTGTGTCCTTAGTCCTCAGGGCTCACTTTGGGATTGGGCCATTCTCTCTGAAATTTTGTGAAGGGCAAAATATTTAAATAATTCACAAAATAAAACCTTAGAACCTTGGTAAGTTCAGTGAGTGACTTCTGGGGTCTGGTTTAATGGTGCCCTCTGGTGGTGACAGCAGGAACTTAATCCCTGTATTTACTCATTTGCTATTAATTATTCCGAGTTCCAACTGTCAGAGGCTGGATTCCGGTGTATTTACACCCTCCGGTGGACGTCAGCATGAACTACAAGTAAAGTTGAAGATACAAATACATACATTAGAACATACAGTTTATTCCGATTTCATTTGTTTAATAAAGACTTTACCATCAACATCTCACTCACTGAACTTTTGAAGGGTTTTAACGTTAACAGGTCAACAACAATGTAGAAGATATAAAACAGATGTTTATTAATCTCAATTTCAACTGATTCACTATGCATCATTAAAGAACAGTGTTTCACTTTAAAATAGTTCTTGGGAAAAGTATTTAGATCTTCCACTTCAGTATATGTACTACTACCAAGTGTGTATATACTCTGTAAGTAAAGTTCCTGACCATTTAACAAGTACAAGTACAACAATATCAGCATCAAATACACATAATGGACTAATGGTTTCAGCTGAAGCCAAGACAAAAGGTTACATAAAGTAAAGTAAAGTAAATAAGCACATTAGATAATGGTTTGTCCATCATTATTAATTAATTGTTCATACATAATTCATCATCAGTAAAGCATTTGTTCAAACAGTTATAAATGGTTTGTTCATAGTAAATAAGCCTATCTAGAAAAATACGTTTCTAAGTACAAGATTTATACTTATATATATAATGAAACAACCGTTTGTAAATGAAATCATTTCCCATTATAAACCAGTTGCAAACTATTACTAACTGCTCTGCTCATCATTTGTAGAGCATTGCTCCTATGTTAATTCTCATAAATGAAGCATTTGTATATATAGAAGTTTGACAGACAAAAAGTATTACGAAAACCATTGGTAAATTAAATAATTTTCCTTTATAAACTATTTACAAGCTATTAGTAATGTATTGTTTGTCATTTGTAAAGCATGGTTCCTACATTCATTCTAATCAGTAAAGCCTTGTAAATACAGTTAGTAAATGGTTTGTCCATAGTAAGTAAGCCCATCTAAAACGTTTATGAGTTGATCTGCTAATAATTAAAAAATGACGTAGCTGTGCGGACAGAGCGGATGTGTGTCATAGATCTAAGGTGGAGGGCATTCGACACTAAGACTGCTTGCATCAACGCGATCCCCAAACTGCGGGGACTGCAAGCTGTCGTGTGGTGAAACCACAGCAACAACGTTCAGGACATCGAGTGTAAAGTTTTAGCGTGGCTCTTCAACCAAGCAAACGAACTACCAAATGAGGAGCAGATGGTAGACCACAGAAACGAACTACACGGAATTAGGTACATACTCATGGACATGGACACGTTTCACGTGGATCTACCCGAGCCTCCTAGTCGGAACGAATCGTTCTTCATGCACACGCCCTTTACGGGAGATGTGGATCTGGCCACTAGCACGATCGGCCAGGTGCCAGGAAATAGAAGTAGAATGGGCTCTCCGTGTCCAAACTCATTGGCGTTTAGTTTCTGGTATTCCTTACCTGGTTTGAGACGCTACCAATCTACACCGTTTAGCTGCGGGATCAAGCACGGGCGCGCCTCAGCTATCACCGATGGGCTCAAGGCGTCCTTGGTGGAATGGACGCTCAAGCAGGATGGAAGTAGTTACATGGCAATTGCCGTGCAACATACTCTGTACTATTATGCCAGGGACATGAAATACCAGATGATGGTATGTCATACGGTCAGGAACACTGACACATCACTGCAAATATTCAGACTTTGACTGGTGGAAATGTGACAAACCTTATCCGGGAGCTGGCTCAGCGGAGAGTCAAAACCCGCGAGACAGGCTCTTGCTGGACACTTGGACATTTTGCAGGACTGGGCTGGTTAGCGATAAGGAATGAGCCACACTGAGACCAGACACAGCCGGACGTAGGGACATAAGCGAGATCGACGTGCCTCACGTGTGGTTGGGTGAGAATTCAAGACCACACGAAGCTCTTAAGGGTAAGCTTCTGGATCTGGGATTGAAGCAACCCCTAAGTGTCAGCGTCATAGAGTTGCTGAAGGAATGTGAAGCGTCCGTGTTTTGTAACAGTGAGGGATTCACTATGGCTAACCCTGAAATCCACCAGAGACTGGTGAGCACTCTGACAGCCACCACACGCCGCACAGCTTCAACAGCCGCAGAAAGCAACACAAGCTTGCAGGGTGGTAGAGGTGTACACAATGACAAACGCCCAAAGATAGACCAGTTCCTGACGTTGCAGTTAAGAAGCACCATGTTACGCCTGACATTGCTGTCAGAATGCACAAGCGACGTGGACAAGTCAATGACGTCCTTGGGGATCCTCATCAGGTATCTCCACATTCTCGGAGATTTACTGCGAATACATATGCAATTGTGTGTGGCGGATGTTGACAGATCCGGATCATTTACAACACTGGGGAACTTGGAAGATATAGGTATGTCCCTTGATAACACAGAGACTTCTCAGGATGCAAACACTTCCAGGACTTAAACTGACTCATTGTGTTTTGCAAACATCCAGGACCATGACGACTCCATGCACAGTGGTTTAGAGTGTACTACCAATATGCTGTTTAACCTGTATGAGAACAGCTTCAATGATCCCTGCGTATCTCCAAAGATGTATAGCGGTATCAGAAAACAATGTGAACAATCACAGTGGACAGCTGCCACTGCAGGGGCCACAGCCCCAGCCTCTGGTTCCTCAGCCAGTCAACCATGTTGTCGAAGTAACTGACCCAGAAATGCTACAATCACACCTGTCTGGCCATCAGCTATCAAGCCTCGATGGGGGACAGGGTGTAGCAGCAGCAGGACCTGTGATGGCACCTGTGGCGACATCAGGACCTGTGCACACAAATGGGGAGGGGACTCTTGGACCCTTGGAGACGCCTGAGACCAAACTGAGACGGAAACGCAATTGGAAATCGAGAGGTCTAACTAGCACAGAACTGAAGGAAAGTGGCAATCAACCTTACAGCGCTATTGTGTACGAAATATGTGACGATATTGTCCAGAATAAAGGTAGTATATACTTCTTAATAGCCCCGAAGACCCCGGACCCATAACCAATCCTGTTACGGGCTTAACCAGGCCACTAGACAAGGCGTGGGAGATACCACACAACCTATGTACCGTGCTGCCAACGCTAGACCGCAGCAAGTGTACATGGCCTCTCGGGATCAAAATCGAGGACGGAGAAGCCGAGCTGGGATACCCTGAGAAGTTTGACCACGACCGAAAGGTACCCTACAGTACACTGAGCTACCAGTCCTCTAGAGAAACATATCAAACGGTGAATCTGGCCGAGCCTCCCTGTGACGGCTTCAAACATACAGTTTCACAACCAGTTCTTCTCGTGGAACAGAGCCATTGTAGTGGAGCCCGTTCTTGGCACGAAACATCCAGTCCTGGCTCAGGTGATAGCCACCCAACCTAAAGCGCAGAGAGACAAGAGACTGCCAAACTCTGGCAGCTTCAGTTGTCAAAAACGAGCCTCTGGATCTGTGCCCAAGACACCTGCAAGGGCTACTGTGAGTCTTGAGTAGAGTGTGAGTGCAGTAGCTGTCGATCGAGACCTTCACATTCACACTACCCAAATCATGTTGACACACAGCTGGTCCAACTCTCTCTATCAGTGTCCTTTGTGGTGCTTGTGGGGATAGGAAGACTGTGTATTTCTACTATAGCCTTTTATTGCTTCTGTGAATCCCTTTTTGCTTTCTCTAGTGTCAAGCATCGTGCCTATGGCCCTTTGCTTTTGTGAATGTCCCTTCTTGTGTATATGCTCTTTCATCTTTGGAAACGCAGTGTCTTTTGTAGTATTTAGTTTTGATTGCCTGTGTTATACGTTCTGTGGACAGTAATGACCCTTGAAGCGTGTATCTCAGTTTGTTTTTATTTGCACACCAATCAAATCCTTTTTGGCACTTGTGGGGATGTGAAGACCGTGAGCCTTGAGCATCAAGGACACTTCGTCTATGGACAACCACCGCTGGTATTGCATAAGATGATCAGTCAGACCTTCACTGTCAACCTTTTCAACACTTAGGTATGACTTGATGCCCTCGTCGTAGCTATTAGACTCAATGTATTTGACAGTAGTGTCGATCAAGGGTTTGCGATCCACCCGGCGATAGTCTAGACCCACCAGTGCGGCTACTGTGTGGAATCCGCAGTGGTTGTCGGACGGCACTTTCACAACATTCAGATTATTCAGTCTCACGAAGCGCGTAATTTACCCTTGTGATAGTAGTGTGTGTCTGTCATCTCTTGGGGTGCATGTACGGCACGTAGGTTGAGACCATGGACCATTACGTGCCAGAGACCCATATTGTAACAGAGGGAACCGGACCCCCCGACGTGTAGTGACTGTTGACGATATAATAATTGTATCCACTGACATTGAGCTCTATGTTGACTCCAAATAAACCTCCTACAATCGCTGTTACAGGTATAAACTTGTCTTCGTTATCGCACGGTTCTTGAACAGAACACGTATGTCATTGCAGACAGCAAGTGTCGAGTCATCACAGTTGAAACTCTTGACTGCTAGATGTGCCATAACAGTCAGAGCTACGGGTGACAAGGGTTCTGCGCCGGCAGCAGCAGCAGCTGTCTCGGTTGATGCTGATGTAGTTATGGGGTTCGTCGTTGAATGCATGAAGAGGACCCAGAGTGCCTCTATGAGTGTACCATGAGAGCATGCACATGCTGTCACAGCTGCCGCATGCCGGGCTCTTTCCAGACACGGTAGACGCGATGCTGACCATGCAAGGGTTTTCGATGCTTGGTGATGTGTTCCGTTCGTTTCTGATACCGGTTGCACATTTCTGTTAGTCAGGAATATGCAACTTTCGCCAAATCCAAACTTGTCTACGCCGACCACTAGCCCTTTGCATATGCGCCGAGGCCCCTGGGGTCTGACACGTTCACCATCGGGACTAGCATCCTGCTGTGGTTCGATAGTCTCATTGCGGCATTCGTGTTTTCCAGATTCGCAGATTGGAGAAGGATAGTGCCAAACGTCCTGCTCCTCAGACTTGCTCTGTTCATCTACACTTTCAAAGGTCTCAACCGATTCATCTCTGCATGCCATGTGTAACATGCTATCGATTTGGTAACCGTTCTCGCCCTCGCTAATCCGAAGCGTGTCGCACCACGGGTCAAAACTTGCCGGGTCCACACAGGGCCTGTACAATCGGTCTGGCTAGAGACCTCGTTAACGTGCCCTGGATGCTGCTATGTAGCCCGTGCGTGAGATTGCCAAGGTAGGTGAAGCGCGGTTCGCCTTTGTTCGGGATAGACGTTGCCATGCTCTTTTGCAAACCAAATGTCTCGGCTCTCTATCGCACTCTTCACGCTGGCTGGGGTCTGGTTCAGTTTCTCTGTGTAAGACAGCTGAGCCAGAAGCTCGGCACGATAGCTCCGCGATGCGTAGCACGGTCCCTGTGTCAATCAAGTTGCAAAAGACTATCCGTAGAGCGTGTACAATCTCGCTGTGGTCAAGTACTACGTGACTATCAGATCCCCCGGTGCACGATTAAGGTTCAGAGCTGCGCACAGGTGTTTGTCAGCATCTGAACCGGTTTGGGACAATCGTTTCTTCAACACAGGCTGAATGTGCAACATTCCCACATACACCAGTACATACCACGCTGCAAAGTACAACAGGCCTGCTGAGGTGACCGTGTGCCGTGCGCTGTGCCGATTATAACCCTCGCTGTCCTCGTGCCCAACCACGCGTAGGCCACAAGCTGCGAATGTCAAAGCTATTGTGGAGCTCACAAGTAGATCAGGAATACTGTCACCCTGTCCCGCAAAGCACGGTAGAACTCCTTTGTGCAAGACTTTGATCATCATACACCTTTCAGATTCGCTTATGAGAGTGACTTGGGCCAATGTGTTCAAGGGACCCAGGAGGTGCTTTGTGTAATGCGCGTTGATGACTCTGACAAGCCCTCCGGTGCCCATTGGTGTGAAACGTTCAAAGACTTGGTGCGTCACGCATCTCCACGCTCTCGCCAGCAGCTCAAGTGTGTACTGGGAACTGGGCGAAAACGGGAGAGCCAGGGCTTTGAACAACTGGTAACATGTCCTGGTGGAGTTGACAAACACGGGCCATATTCTACCCGAGAACTCGCGTGTGTTAGGAGCCTTCAGCGTGAGATTGTCCACAGTCAAGCAGCAACCCTGGGGAAGCATGAGACGAGAGCTTGTGTAATCAAGTGCTCCTCTTGAGCCCTGGCCTCCATCGCCTCGGGGCATTGGTCAGGACATCCACGGCTGTCGATATGTCCCAGCCATTCCACTCGCTTGTAGTCGGCTGGGCAGCAGCAGCAGCAGCAGCGGCAGCCCCACGCTTAAGGGAGAATCCTCGGTTTTCAGTAATGATATTTACCAACTCGGGTTTGGCATTGAGACCCGCTTCATGCTCGAACTTTGAGGCACGTGTGGGTTTAGATGATGCGAATGGAATGTGATCACTGGCAAACATGACAACGAGAGCCTCCAAGTCAAACGAGGCTCCGTGGCCTGGCACTCCTGGAACTTCATCGAGTGTGCCACAGTTGACTGGGTCCAGGCTTCTATCAACTCTTGGGCATCAGACCCGGAGGCTTGTGGATTTGATACAGGAGCCAGCATAGTTGAATCACAGCTTCGTTTCGCACTAGCCAATCGCGCTGTCGAGAAGCCTCGACTGCAGCACACTCCATGAGAAACACGCAGGATGTCAGGAGTCTACGCTTACAGTCTGAACATGGAAGTTTTACAATGCGAGCCTCAGCGCAGCGCACTGACCGCACGGCGGACCAAGGGCTGCAGCCGCACCATTTCATCTTGTCCAGTATCGCCGTTACGAGTGTGCAGCCGTGTACAGTGTGTTTGGCTTGGCATTGACACGCACCGTGGTGAGCAAACACCATGGAACAGGTTCAGTTCTTGGCGATAGACTTCCAGTCATAAAACCCAGAGCCCAGCCAATTTTCAGCTCGTTGTTTGTGCTGCTGAGTTCCTTGCGTTCATCGATCCAGTCCGAACAAAGTGTTTCAAGGAGAATCGGGCGAGCATGGCGTCGCAGGAAAAGGGTCCAAATAACTCTATGCACTGGTTCATGTTTTCTTTCTCCGAGAGCCAGATACAATAGCCCGTCGTCGCTTTTTTTGTTCGAGGACTATTCTGTTTAGCTCTGGTAGTTGTACACACATCAGTCCCGCGTGTCGCAACATCGACACCGATCTAAGACACAGGGCCGTGTCGGCGAGCCATGTGCCATTGGGTGACACGTCCTGCGTGTAGATTGCACCTCGTAGGGCTACGAGGCGTCCATCTTTTACATAGAGTATAGGCTCGGATTCCGGGAACACGGTTAGCTCTGGCTGCTCTTGGAGAATCTCTATGTAAGGTACCATGCGCCCGGAGTTCCACTCTCCTGGAAACGAGACCGTGGGTATAGGTTCGGTGCATTGTATCGGCTTGTCCTGAACCTGGTAGTCGACACAGACTAGACAAACAGTGTCAACGTTGTTCTCACCCCTGTCCTCTTCTGCGTAGTTGCTTTTGTACACCAGGTGATCACAATCTGAATCCATGCTGCATCAAACTATCGGCCATACAAGAGATTAGTACATATACACTCGGTCAACATCGATTGTCAGCCAAGTGCGGTCACTGCAGTGCATTCATCTTTGCCGAGAGGAGATCGTCCGCACCCTGTGCGCTTTGCCGATGGGAGACTCTAGGTTGGGCACAGAGTTCACACTGACATGCGTTCTACCCGATCAAGGCTTAGATTTGCGAGATCTGGAACCACTGGAGCCAGCGTCGACGCTGAGAGACATCCGCATTCCCAGGGACAATGGAGTCGAGCATCTGGCATGTGTCGAGCATCCCCTAAGTTGCTGGGACTAGGAAGGCTTGACGTGTCTCAGAAACATGACCAGACTCCCTTCGGGGTTCTCTATTCTTATGGAGAACGAGAATGTGGTGGTATTGAGGCACATATTGAGAGACGCTGTGGTGTTCATACCGAAGAGGAGGGCTGGCATGACACGCGGGGTGGACCGAGATGCAATTCAGCTGAGGAAGGGTATAATATCTCAGCTCCGAGAGGGTGCGTGACGGAATGGTTCCCGTGTGGGTACTCTGTGTTCAAAGTCGAAAGCGGTCTCCCGGGTGTACCTCCTGTCGTGATTTCCTGCAACGGAGATGATGACCACAGGCGCCCAGGCGAGGGCCATTGTTCCACAAGAGAGGTGCCAACGCTGCGGCGTCCTCAGGAGCACCGAGTATCACAGAGTTCTACCGCGAGGGTTTAGGTCAAGCAGCCATATCTTCAATCAATCTGTGTGCCTGCTACCGGGCACCAAGACCGTTGTCGCGCCGAGACCGTTACGTTTCCAGGGCTGTGTGGCTATCATGTACGCATTTGATGCATTCAGACAGCTAGGTGTCGATGAAGCGGAGCACGCTAGAAGCCCTGTCCAGCTTTCGTTTGTGTCGAACCTGAGTGCGCGAGAGGCTAGGGTGCTGCTCTTGTCGTACCTGTGTCTGACAGAGTCTTTTGGTGCCTGTGAAAAGAGCAGTTTCACGTTTACGGTGCAACACCATTCGAATTTATCAGAACTAAGACAGATCATCTCCACAAACCCGAGAGTGCACTCGAGGCTCGTGGCCTTGGACCTGTCACGCCGGAGAGGAGCCGATGCGGGAGGACCTAGAAGAGGAGATATTGCGAATCGGAGACGGACTAGCTGCCAAAGAGAGCCATGAGGATTCCGGCGGCGCGGAACGTGAGCGATGCAAGAAGCGTGAGCAATGGGAGGAACGCGAGCACACCAGCCAGGGAGAGACTGACGACGGCGAGTGGGAAGATGTTGCAAGTGGCGACCACGAAGACAGCTATGAAACCGTGAGGATGTAAACGAATGTGCGGGAAAGGAAGAGAGTGGTAGCAGCTCTGATTGCGATTGTGGGGATGACACGGACGATGATGAAGAGAGCGAGTGGTAGCAAAGATAGCCAGCGGCGTTGGCGCGATACCCAGCTTCGGCGCAAGAACGGGAAACGTGGTCCTGTTTGGGCGCGGAGGATATCGTTCGTCGAGTTTCAAGATGCCGACAATTGGAATACGGACGCTGGGCCTGGTTAACTTGAAAATATTAAGTGCGTGCGGTTTGTTTCACTCAAGGCACGGACTCGGCAGAGCCACGTTGAGGATTCCGGACACACACGGCGTCCTACCCGAATCCTGCTGGTTAGGCGAGGGGGCACATTGCTTCAGATGACCTGTGCCTCGGTCCTCGTGGGAGCGGATCCGAGGGCCTCCCTACACCGTTGCTCGATTGTAGCGACTGCTTCTTTCAACTCAATTACTCTCCCAAGTCGGCAAAGACGAAAAGCGACCCGGGAGCCGTGGACAATGGGGCTTTGGTTGTGGAGATGTCCAGGATAGAGCAGGCCATATGTAGCGATAGCACGCGAGGCTACGAAGAACCGAAAGTTTTGCGGCTCGTCAGGACCTCTCGCAGGAGAACGCGGCAGTGTCTGTTCAACGTTGAGATCAACAAACCCGAGATTGGAGCCGCGGGATGCACAGAGCCTCTGTACAAGAGGTCTTGGCTTTGGGGCACAACGGCGAGCACCGGGCTTGTTCAAGGGCGCCCTCAGCCAGCCAGGAGATGGAGAATACTTTCCTTGTGTGGAGATAGCGAGAAAGTGACGGACTCAAGGAGAGTGATGAAGACACGCTAGCCTACCCGCTCTCGGAATACAATCTCAACCTGACAATCAATTCTTCTCCAAATCACCATGCCATGGTCAGGGCAGACAGAGCCTCAGGCGAATGCGGCTGCGTTTATGAGGCATGCTTAGACGAAGCTGTGCTCCTAGGCCACTGCGCGAGGGTCTAGGTCACACAGGGCGCCAAGAGGAACTTTGATGTGAGCGCTTGCCTGACATGGTTCTACAGACCCTCTGGCCCTCTGTGTGCAAGAGAGGTGACATAAAACACCCTACGTGCTCACCAGACCCCAGATGGATAGGACTCATGGTGTGTCTAGCGGAATGGCAGGGGCAGAGACAGATCGCAGACGCGGTAGCCCTGGAAGCGCTAGAGGCTCTGACAACATCGACAGCGACAGCCACAGGCTGAGCACGATCGAGCTGTACGATCTGGCGTGCAGAGCAAGGTTGTTCGGGAGATTGACCCACAACTGCAGAGCTTTGTGGACGCGTGTGAGAGCCCAGGCACTCGGCCTCCACGCCAGAAGAGCCTTGTGACAAACGTGTAAACGAATACACGGTGTGGCTCACGGTGCGAGGCATAGAAAACCAAGATGCCATAGTACAAAATCCCAATCAACCGCTGACACTGTCCGAATTCGTCGGGCGCATATGCGAAGCTGAGCAGAGAGATGATCATATGCTCGCACAAAGAGTCCCTGAACGCGTTGAATTTGCTCCAGGACTTTGTGGCCCTCATGCTCCGGTACCCTGTTGTGCCAAAGCTGGCCATGGACACCAAGGAGTGTCAGTGTTTCTTTTGAAGCATAGATAACCGCGGACACATGGAAAGACGTGAGGCGGAAGATGTCATGCTAC
Source organism: Perca flavescens (assembly GCF_004354835.1). Lineage (NCBI taxonomy): Eukaryota > Metazoa > Chordata > Actinopteri > Perciformes > Percidae > Perca > Perca flavescens. The sequence continues at coordinate 582,525 of NW_021166680.1, forward strand.
CACTTCACGCTGAGGCACGAACAGTTTATGTGCACACAGAAAGACACCGGTCCGGCCGCAGAGGACACGGGCTCTCTCCGCATTGGCGACACCGGGAAATGGTGAGAGCCGGACCCTGCGGTAGCGTGTTCATGACCGCCGAGGCTGAGGACAGTGGCGAGGCGGGTGAATGTCTAAAACCCATGCGGTTTCTCGAGCAGTTGGAGTCGCTCAAGAGGTGCGACGAGATAACCAAACAGAAAACGTTGGGCAAAGAAATATTCCACGAACTGAAATCTCACTGTCACACACTCGAGGAACTGGAGGCCCCCAGGTATCTGAGCAGATTGTCCCGGGGCCCGAGCTCTCAGACGCGAACAATGTCCGCACAACAGGACCAGCAGCCTCGCATACAAGCCCTTCTCACAGATTCTGGAACTGCTCGCACTGCGGGATAGCGTTCAGAAGAGACATTGCCAATACAGTCATCAGCGCCGGACCTGAGCAGTCTCACTGGTACAGTTCGGTAACGCTCCCATAACCGGCATGGTGAATCTACGGTGGAAATGCGAGGGTATGGAAAGACACAGCTCTGAGCGCTCAAAATACTCTGCTATGGAGTTTGACAAAATACTCAGCGATTATGTGGCGAGGAGGCAGAATCGATACACAGTGGGCTCCAAGTGTTCTAAGCCGCAACTGCCGCAGCAACAGAGGCAGCAGCGTAGAGCTACGGGTACAATCAAGTGGAAAAGACCTGTCTGCATGCAAAACAAGAACAACGAGAGCACTGGGAAAACACCGAGGCAAAGAGGACAACAACCGCAAGGATTGCCTCTACTCCCGTGAACCACTCATCCAGAGACTCAACGGTTCCTGTTTGTCATTCATTTGTCGTATTTTTCTATGTATGCATGCAATTGTCTGAATAAAGTAACTTGACCAAACACGAATAACATCCCTTTGTTCTTCATTGTGTGTGTGTGTGTGTGTGTGTGTCTCATATGAATTAACCAACCAAGGAAACTTTGTGTCATGAGAGTGATATTTTATTGTACAGTCACATAGAACAACACATAGGCAATACATCAGGTACATCACAATTGAACACCAAGACATCATAACATCAATGGAAGCAATGTTTATGCGGTCCAGGTCGAGGCCACTATGAGTGCTCTAAATGCATCACTTTCTCCTCGAGTCTCCCCTCGTGCCTTCGTAGTACCCACGTAGCAAGGAGTCTTCCTTTTCCCGTGAGTGGCGCACTCGTCTTTGTTTGGTGAAAAGATGGCGACTCTGGTCAATGTTGGGGCCGATTTGAACCTTCGAGGTTTCTTCATTTGCTTGCTGTGGTCTTGGGGAGACCAGCTGTGACTGTAAGACATGGACTCAATCTTGTTCTCAGAGTAGCTAGTGTCTGAAATGTATTTTTCCAAGGTGACTGTGACCACAATGGGCAAGGAGCTTCCGAGATCGCTGTTGGCTAGCACCACCTTTACAAACTCAGGCTGGTTTGCGTGCAGGTGGACATGCGTTGAGAGCGTAGACCACTGGTTGTGTCTGGTGCGTGTCTTGTCAAAGCACATAATCACTAAAGTCCTGTTGTTAAATAGGTCACAGAGTACGCAATGTTTTAAATAGGGGAAAGACACAGCGTCAGCATGACCACCATGGTGTTGAAGTCAGCTCTCTTGCTGTGTTTGTCGTTATACTTGCACGCCACTTTCCTCATGAACCGGGTGATCTTGTCATCACGCGAGTTGAACAGCGTCAATAGGGCCCACGGCGCACTTCAACACTGCCTCCTTCACAACCGAGGACATCTCTCTGGAGCAATGCAGCGTGGGCTTGCCAGCGACTTGTATCGCCTCGGCTAGCTCGAATATCTTGGCCAGCGTGCCAGCGAGCCTGCAGCTGTGCGTGCCGACGAGCTTGTCCAGGTTGTCCTCGCCGCCCTTGGTGCTGTTGTAGTGCAGGATGATGTCGGGCTTGGCGTGCCTGGCGGCGCTGACCCGCGGCCCCCGTGTGCAGCGTGCTCAGCAGTACCACGTTCCTTTTCCTCTTGGGCACGTAGGACACCAGCATGATGGTGGGCGTGAAGGCTAACTTGGACGAGAAGACCGCGCGGCCCTTGGCGTCGAGCAATGCGCGTGGCAGCTCGGGCTTGTTTTTGCGCATCGTGCCCACCACGGTGAGGCGCCTCTCGATGAGCAGCCACCGTGCCAGCTCGTAGGAGGTGAAAAAGTTGTCGCACGTCACGTTGCGTGGGCCCCGCAAGCCCTCGGTCAGGTCCATCACCACCCGGGCGCCCTGATTCCTCTCGGTGGCGCATGTTCCACGCGTAGCTGGACTCGGCATCGCAGGCTGTCCACACCTTGAATCTGTACCGCCGGGCTTGCTGGGTATGTACTGGCGGAAGGAGCATCGACCTTGGTGTCGACGTCCGTGTCGTCGGCGTGGTGGGCACGTGTCGTCAAAGATGGAGAATGATAAGGAGGCAGGGAAAGGACTCAGCGGGAGAGGAGTAAGAGTGAAAAAGGAAATGAGAAGCAGAAAGAGATAAAAATAAACAAGGATACCAAAAGAGAAATAAAAATTTAAAAACATCCGTGCGCATAGACACACACACACATGAGCATTGTAAACTACGGGGGTCGACGAAAAAAGAAACACAGCAGCAGCAGCAGCAGCAGCAGCCAAACTCTAGTCAGGTGGCCACGCACGCATTATGTAGCAGAACAGCATCGGTGGGAGGGCGGGCGCTGGTGTGTGTCCCTCAAAACCACAGACGCTTTGCTCTGGCTGCTTGCAGCGCCGCAAGCTATCCGACCACTCTATCCATCTATCAATCTTTTGCGTGCCGCCGCCGCCGCTGCAAGGCCGTAGTCATCTCAAATCATCTCCAGTCATCATCATCATCATCATTTGAGTTTCCTGAACCGTTGTTGCCGGTATGTACTGCATATCGCAAGAGAGCATCACAATCAACGCAATGTTGATTAATAAAGTGAGTACAGCAGCACTCAGGCATAGCGCAGAGGTGCGAGCCAAAATGTTGCACTCTCAATTCCGTGCCCCTCTCGTCCTGCACGAGCACTGTAGCCAGTCGAGAGAACGTGTCCCCTAGGCGCCGAGAGAATTGTTCATTGTGGTCACACATGCCTGGGCTTTCTCGTCGAGATCTCGGTTGAAGTCAGAGCAGTAGAGGACCGCGACGGCTTCCACGATCCTGGAGGTGAGCGGTCCCACGGCCGCGATGTAGATTTTCACATTGGGGCCCAGGGACTCATCTCTTTGCATGTAGTAGCCAGGTGCGGGCTGAGGGGACTAGGCCGGCTGGGATCCAAAAGAGAACAGCTCCAGGTCACACGGGATCTCAACGCGCCTCAAACCGTGTTTGACAGCGACTATCATCTTAAGCAACATGTCGCCGTGTGCGCCAACGCCACTTGAAATGGCGATCGGGTACCCTGTGCCTCCTTGAGGCCAACCGTTATGAGCATAGTCTCCCAACTCCATGCACAAAGTAGTGCCCCTGATGCACTCGACCATCTTGGATATCAAGTGCACACTGTCCAGGGTCGAGGTCAGCCTCGAGAGTGAACCTTGGACCAATGGGAATGTGGTGGTGATCTTGTGCTTACTGTAAAGCCACTCGTCTTCTTCTCCCGTGAGCATGGGTTTCCCAAGCCAGAGACTCGCTTCTGATACACTTTGGAGAACAGTGGAGTGTCTGGATCCGTTGACCGGTACTGTCACAGAGATCCTAGCGCGATGCTAAGCCCCGCTAATGTAGCGGTGGCAACCGTGGTATTGGTTCTCACCGTGGTCTATGTCTTGTTCGTCTTCTCGGTGTACACCAAAGGAGGTAAACCTGAGATCTTTGCTCCTTACAACCGTGTCTGGCGAATGGACGCAGATTGTCCCCTCTCGTGATTCACAAAGGCAACCATGTCCTTGTAATTCAGGTTGACCCGCGCACCGTGCGGGATGACCTTGATCCTCTCAACGAACTTGCCGGCGATGTGCGACGGGCGCCCTACGACCGTGTCGTGTTCCGCCAGCCACAATGGATTGGATTGCACAAACTCAATGGCCGCTTTAGGTCCCAGATCTTGCTGGCGGCAGAGCGGTTTTGCCACGGTCTCGTATATGAGGTTTGCCAATTCATAGGATGACATTTTGTTCAACATGTAGTAAATTTTCTCGAACAACATACCCGTACACACGGGCCCATGGAAAGGGATAGCGGGTCATCACAGCCCGGGTCTTCTAGGTCTTGCGTGTTGAACGTGTCCACGCATCGAAACCTGAGTCCTCCTTATAGCAGTTGGGGAGCCGCACGCACTTCCTAAATGAGTACGGGGCCTTGTTGATAGACGAGCGCCTGTTTGTCGCATGATTCGAGTCGAGTCTCAGATAGCTGGACCCCGAGGAGTTACAACCTCCTCTTACCATAGCGTTGCCCAGGTCGCAGAGTCCGCACAAGCCTGCGTCCTGCAGGTAGGACAGCAGCACGTAGTTGAGAGAGACCTTCTCCATCTCATCGAGCAAAGGTCTGTACGCCTCTATGCCCTCAAAAGCGCACAGTTCTACCTGCAGATACCAGAGCATCCTCAGACTGAGTTTGGACTTGGCCGAGGAAGCCCTGACGTCCACAGCTACAGTATCTTACCCACGGCGCTTGCCAGTTTCCTGAGACATGGGTCATGCTCCCACTCGGTCCTTTTCACTTTTGCTAATCTAAACAGTGACTCAACTATCACTGAGATCAGACTCGTGGTCAAGGCCTCAGAGACCTTGTGCTTAACAGAGCGATCTGCGTGGGTAGCGAATCTCTCGTTGCACTTCCGACAACACTTGAGGTTCACGTCCAGGTTCAGTCTGCTGACAGGCCTTCTGGGTAGAAACACCTCATTGTAGCACAGAGAACGTGTGGCATCTCGGTTCGCGACAACGGTACTCAGGTGTCCTCTGGATGTTACGGTGTACCGGTACACCGTGTTACCCGTAAGCAGTGTCTACGGGTCTTCCATGAGCAGCACAGGGTTGACAGAGCCCCAGGTTTCACGTGCCCGGTAGAGTGCGCAAGGGCTCGGTAGAGGTGCTTGTTAGACAATAATTGACCAAGTCATCAAACTTCAGATCGTGGCCCCTGTGCACACTAAAGTTGTAAGGGTAAGCCCTCGGTCCATCCGTCAGGTTCCCCGCGAGGTTGTTGAATGTGTTCACGGTGGCCATTTCTTCCCTAGGACAGGGGAGACAAGACATCTCAGTTTCCCGGTGCTGAGCTCAGCTGGTACGGTTTGACGTTCATCGTCTAGTTTGTCAAGATTGTCTAGTGTCTCCGCGTGGACGACTCGATGAGGGTTCCTCTCCTTCAGTCAGCCCTGGGCATTCCTGTTCAAGTTCAGGGCGCTCCTCTCCGTTGTCAGGGTAGTTCCACAGAGAGAACAAGATGTGATCGTGCCCGTCAACGGGATCCCATGGAGAGACCGATGAGCCTCGACACTCCTGTTGAGTAGCCCTTCTGCCGCCGTCATGGCTCTTGTGTCTGGGAGTCCCAGGTTACCCGGATGTGTAGAGTAGTACAGACCTAAGGCTCAGTTGAATAACGGGTAGTGGTGCATGATGTCGCATTTTCTGGCGAGCATCCGCCTACCGTGTCGATAAACAGTGAGCACACTTGCGCCGAGCCGGGTTCCTCGTCCTGAGCGTTCTGTGTATAATGCTCTAAAAAGCTTGCACACTTGACACCCTTGGACATGCACATGTCCTCAAGAGCAGCCTGAGTAGCCACCGGTTGCAGGTCCCCGATCGGCTCCTGGACATGTATCTCCCGCTCCAGTACACAGACTGAGCTCCTCTTTCCACCGACAGTGAAGTTGCAAAGTACTCGTGCGGGGTGACAGGATGTACTTTCAAAGCTAGAGGCAACCACGCTGGTGCACAGCGAGTCACCCTTGTGCAATACAAGAGCTAGGGCCGAGGTGTTCCAAACATACCATTCGTTCTCTACCCTCCCTCGGATCACGTAGCATGTAGCAGGAGGCCTTGGCGAACGGCTGTCCCCAGTGGCCAGGGCTTTTCTCCCCTTTAGGCCGTGTGCTTTTGTGGTAGACGCCATGGCTTACTAAGGCACACTAGTGTACAAGAGTTAGCAAGATATTCGGGACGGTAAAGAGAAGCGTCAGTGGTCCTCTCGCCTATGCTGGACACTCGTTCACTAGGAGAAGGTTCACCTGCAGTCGGACCTGCAGTCACCACTGGTGAGACGTGGTCGGACTGTCATCCGTGGTCGGACTATCATCGGTGGTCGGTTTTCAGCCATGCTGAGTCTCACTTACCGGTCGGGGGAAACACACCGACAAACCCCGTGAATTACAATAACTTACCCGTGCAGGGGACAGACCCGTGGAAGTGCAGAGGATAGGATAGAATAGTAATAGAAATAGACGGCAAGGTGTATACGTGCCCAAATGAAACACGCGCAGTCACAATCACACTGTCATACTCACATCGTTACTGGAAGACAAGAAGTGAGCATAAGAAGGTCCCTTGTAACCCGGGTCGAATTTATAGGTCCTGTTCTCCGGGTTGCCGCAGATGTCCGTGGGCTTGGCGCACCACGTTGCCGAGCGGCCACAAGCAGTCCTCTGGGTTCGTGGACAGCGCTCGTTTGGGACATTGCAACCCCGTTGACGTGTTACACCCAGAGATCAACTGGAGCTCGGGGAAGACGAGGCGTCATACTATGTCCCAGAGAATGCATCACAGACGGTTCCATGTGTCTCCCGGACAAGGAGCAAGAGAGGCCCTCACAATCTACAGTAATGGAGTTTGTGTTACCACTCAAGATTCACTTTAGATACTGTTGGCTTTACTCCGGGGTGCCCTGGCACAACACCAGGCGCTTGGGAAATAGAACGGAGCAGTTAACCGAACGAGAATGGCGCCACCTAAACCGAACGCTGATGTCACACAAAACGCCAAGCTGTGCAGTCAGGTGTGTTCTGTCCAGATAGCCGACCAGCAAGACATGAAAGCTTTCTGGTTGACCGCGGACGGGCGACTGGTCTATGTGGATCGACTCGCTGAAGACATCGAGTTCCGCCGCCTCAGGCAGCAGAACCTCACGAGTGGCGCTGTCCTTGTGGACTAGCAACCCAGATCTGTGCGGACCAGCGATGAAGGCTTCAGCCTTGGCTCACGCTAACCTGACTAGCATATGCGGCGAAGCTATGAGTTTGAGCCAGGGTAGGTTCTACAACGTGTACGCCAAGTATCCTCTCCCCATCAACACAAACGGCGTCCTGGATGTCCCTTCGAGGTGCACAGTGTGCAAGAGATGGACATTGATGCCAAGGAGTTACGGAACGGTCAGGCGTTACTCATTGAGCTTCATCCTCTTTACACGGAATATCTCAGCTTCATCACGGACTCCTCTATGGTACCCAAACTCAAGGAGAGAGTGTGGCTTCTGGGTGCTCAGTGGTTGGTAGAACAGGACCTTTCAGAGTTGCAGTTTTCACTGAACCAGAAAAGAAACTGGCTTGCAAGAATGTTCACTAGACTGGCCTTATTTCTCATGTCATGTCATGACAAAGACGTGATGGGCACAAAACCAAAACCAAAACCAAAGTGCCATGCGTGGTTCCGGGGACAGTTTATCAGTTTATATGACTATGTACAGCATATGCCTGTGTTTGATGGCGACCTGACGCCATTTAACGTGCTGTTGACAGAAGATCAAACCGTACAAGTGGCTGACATGGGCCTCTCTAGACATTCCTGTAAGTGGATGAGCACACCTGTGGTGACGGAGGCGTACAGGGCCCCTGAATTGTTTGTTGAAGGTGGCATCTCGGAGTACACTTGTGCCATAGACATGTGGAGCCTCAGGGTGATGATTGTCGACGCCATGGAAGGGAGAGTGGCATTCGCGAGGACTGGAGTGTCCACGCACCAGATTATTGTGAGGACATTGTGCCCCAGAGACCACCCCGATGCATCACTCATGCCTTGGGACCCTAAGACCCTGATGCCCAAGGTGATGGAGTGTGCACTGGTCAAAAGGATTGTCTTCCAATTGTTTTAGCTCACGTGCTGCTGAAGGACACCGAATGGACTAAGGCTGCTCAGAGACCTGGTCAGAGACCGGATCTATCGACAGCGGGTGGAAGGACGAAGAAACAAGCAATAGCATGAACATGATTACTTTATTTACTAAATGTGTACATGATTCACAATGTGTCAGTGTATGTATTGAAAATAAACATGAAAGCAACCTTGATCACAATTCTTGTCTTTTGTTGTCTGTGTATAGAGTTGACAGTTAGGATCAGCACATGGTTCACAATGACATTAGCACAGGATAGTAGGCCTATATACATCAGAATATAGCTTGTTCTGTGAGTGTGGACCTCAACTTGAATAAATGGGCCAACAACACACTTAGTTTGTTTAACAGAAACTTGCTTTCTTGGGTGGGACCTAGCTGAGTTGGGATAGCGGATACCGATTTCCGATTTGTGTCTCAGAGTTTGGCTGTCCCCGACCAATTGCTATCATTAGTAAATAACACCACACACAAGTGAATTTGAAACCCTTACAGGTACAATAAGCATATTGACACACTGTCCAGTTTTACATACTTTACACACTACTGTACATTAACTCCGAGGGGACAAAGGCAATGCTGCTTAGGTCCGGACGTTGGCACAGACCAGAGCCTGATGAAGTCCGAGGGGAACCGTGAGGGTCAGACTCACAGCAGTGTCTTCAAGTATTAGACATCCGAGCAAAGAGCTAATTCGTCCCATCACAGAGCTTGTTTGTGCATCCGACTGGAGGTTTCTACTTGACTCAGCGATGGACATCGTAACCAAAGGGTCTGGAGTTAGATAAAGGGAGTCGAACCCTGACTGGAATTAGAACTGACTACAACATTGACTGTAGCCCATCTCTGATTGAAGCCCGGACTCCACTCGCCAAACTAAGAGTCAACTCCAGAGGTGTCACACCGTTCGCACTAGATTTCACAAAGTGCAGCCAAATGGATCCGCTCAGTCAAGTCGCTCTTACACCACAGTTTTAACCACCGGGATGGCGGTGAAACGGCGTCTTCGATATGTGCCGAAGGAGGTTCAATTGTCGTGGGATATGATGGAACGAGGTCTTCGATATGTGTCAGGGACGCACAATTGTCATGACATGCGGTACCAGTTGTCGTGGTACACGGTGAACCAATTGCTTCGACATGTGCCCAAGGAGATACAATTGCCCAACGAGGTACATTGACTGTAGCCCATCTCTGATTGCAGCCTGGACTCTGGTTGACAAACTATGAGCAAGCTCCTAATCGCACAGACTCACCCTTCAGCCGAGTGTGCCTGGTGAGAGTCGATTTCAGAGGTGTCTGGTGATAGTCAATACCAGAAGCTCACACAAGATTCCGCAAGGTGCAGCTAGATGGACCCGGCTCTGTCAAGTTGCCCGTACACCAGAACTGCAACCACTGGGAACACTACAACTTGCGTATTCGTGTGCCAAAGGAGGCACAACTTCCGTGGTACTCGGTAAAATGGCATCATTGTTCCTGACAGACCTCAGTGTTATAGAGGAGAGCGACGAGTTGTACAACAAAGACGTAGACACCAGGGACAAGGGACCCTTTGCAGAGGACTCTGCTCGATCGAGACATGGACACCAGGTACGAAGGACCGGGTGACCAGGACCACAAAGATGCGGACACGGGCGAGTCTTCTTCTGGACGGAGACACGGACACAGACGAGTCCTCTTCCAATGGAGACACGGACATGGACGAGTCTTGTTGTTCAGACCCTGATTCTGATCCCGCTCTTCGTTATTGTCACAAAGACGAAGTTGCATATCGGCGCAGCAATGGCCTGGAATTTTACGCTTTTGGTATAGACCGGTGGTGTACGCTTCTTCGACTGCTATCAACTGCCCAAAGGAGTCGTGTTTGAAGACGATTGACGATTGAATTTGTCAACCTCTGTGCTTTCTAGTGTATTGTGTATGTGACCCAATGTGGTTTTGGCTTTGACAGAGCTCCGCTGCGGCCGCAAATGTCTGGCCCGACGAGTGCATATTCGAGGGAAGCAAGGGCCACAAAGACGTCAACTCGTGGCTGGATATGTACAAGGTTGAGAGGTTCGGAGATGCTCGCAACAAGAATAGTGCAACAGAGATCCTCGAGGCTGTCAAGACCCACGTCACTGAGGAAGACTATAAAGCCCTGTCAATCTTCCGGTGGGCCATAGACGCTATCGTTGGTGAATCTCCCCTATGGTCCCGTGTGAACATGGATGCATGTTGCACTCACACTGTCAACAAAGGTGACCAGCGGGATTTGCTGTTATGCTACCGACCCGGGTCGTGACCACTGAGCTGTGTAACCCGTAATGTGTTCTGTTGTAAGTCTGTACCATTCTGTGTTTACATGTTGGCGCACCATGAGGCATTCTACATGGATCATGGTGACCATGGTCATGACCTCGACCGTTCTCAAGGAGAGACGCGACACTGTCCAGTTTGATGGTCAGAGAGCGATCCCGAACACCGCAGCCTCCGTTCCAGACCACAGAAGCTACTACTACGAGCCGTACAATTCAATGTCGAGCTTCATCTAATCCGTGACAGCCCCGTATTTACATTCACCAACGCGTTAGGTCGCCCGTGTCACTATCAGGAACAAGTACATGCTCAACCGAGACAGAAAGCTCAGCAAACAACACGATGTCCGCGTGGTACAACTGTCTGCGCCTAAACAACAGGACTCTGACAGATCACAAGAAGAAAAACTTGGGCCGTGTCCATGTGAAATGTGTCACCCGAGGCGGATGCGATTGGATAGGACCTCAAGAAAGTCGCCTCGACAGACCCCTGTTTGTTGAGTTTACGCACCGGCACAATATCGGGGACCTACTGGCCTTGTTGTGTTGCCACGTGGACCCCACAGTGAAAAGCCTACACGACTATCCCCAGAGACACGAGCTATGTGCAGCTGCCCGGCAAGTGGACAACGATCGTTACCAGCATCAAGCGAGGTGAGGCCAAGCCAAGAGTGAAGACCACAACCGTCGTCGCCGAAAAAAAAGAGCTCAAGTGGCGACAGTGGAGCGAGCCCTGGCAATCCTGACATGGTGCCCGTGCGGTGATGAAAACAGCCCCGAGGAACACTCTGACAAAGCATCACAGCACATGTACAACAATGAAATGTGAATTGGTCCCATTGAAATAAAAAATAAAAATAAATATAAAAATAAATAACTTTGTGTCTCTCATTTCACTGATGTATTCACTGAGTGGCTGCCATAAAACTCACAGACTACATTTCATCAAAAAAAACACATCCAACTGCTGGTAAAGCATCCATCTCTGTTTCCCGTTGCAGTAAATTGGGCTTAGGGCAGACAAAGCCGCGTTCTGACAGCAGATGCCGGAAACCGCAATTTTTCGATCCATTAAACTTCACAATAAGCTGTTTAGAGCACAATGAACATGATTCTGGCATAGAAACTTCCTTTATAAGAGATTCTTGAAGGAAATGAATGTAAAGCTATTTTAGCAATGAAAACAAGCTTTACACGCAGTAACAAGCTTTTTAGAGCAGTTGAACATGATTCTGAAACAGAAACATCTTTATAGGAGTTATTTGAAGGAAATTACTGTAAAGCTATTTTAGTGATGGAAACAAGCTTTACACGCTGCAAGAAGCTGTTTAGAGCCCATTGAACATGATTCTGACATAGAAACTTCCTTTATAAGAGATTCTTGAAGGACATGACTGTAAAGGTATTTTAGCGATGGACACAAGCTTTACACGCAGTAACAAGCTGATTAGAGCACCTTGAACATGATTCTGACATAAAAACATCTTGATAAGCACTTCTGGTAGGAAATGAATGTAAAGCTATTTTAGTGATGGAAACTAACTTTAAAAGCCGCAACAACCTGTTGAGAGCACCTTGAACATGATTGTGAAACAGAAACATCTTTATAGGAGTTACTTGAAGGAAATTACTGTAAAGCTATTTCAGTGATGGAAACAAGCTTTACACGCTGCAAGAAGCTGTTTAGAGCACATTGAACATGATTCTGACATAGAAACTTCCTTTATAAGAGATTCTTGAAGGAAATGAATGTAAAGCTATTTTAGCGATGGAAACAAGCTTTTACACGCAGTAACAAGCTGTTTAGAGCACCTTGAACATGATTCTGACATAAAAACATCTTGATAAGCACTTCTGGTAGGAAATGAATGTAAAGCTATTTTAGTGATGGAAAGAAGCTTTTTACACGATGCAAGAAGCTTTTAGAGCACATTGAACATGATTCTGACATAGAAACTTCCTTTATAAGAGATTCTTGAAGGAAATGAATGAAGGAAAAAGCTATTTTAGTGATGGAAACAAGCTTTACACGCTGCAAGAAGCTGATTTAGAGCACCTTGAACATGATTCTGACATAAAATACCTTTATAAGAGTTCTTTGGAAGGAAATGACTGAAAAGCTATTTTAGTGATGAAAAACTTTAAGCCTGCAAGAAGCTGTTTAGAGCACATTGAACATGATTCTGACATATAAACTTCCTTTATAAGAGATTCTTGAAGGAAATGACTGTAAAGATATTTTAGTGATGGAAACAAGCTTTTTACATGCTGCAAGAAGCTGTTTAGAGCACCTTGAACATGATTCTGAAACAGAAACATCTTTATAAGGAGTTCTTGAAGGAAATTACTGTAAAGCTATTTTAGTGATGGAAACAAGCTTTACACGCTGCAAGAAGCTGTTTAGAGCACATTGAACATGATTCTGACATAGAAACTTCCTTTATAAGAGATTCTTGAAGGAAATGAATGTAAAGCTATTTTAGTGATGGAAACAAGCTTTTACACGCTGCAAGAAGCTGTTTAGAGCACCTTGAACATGATTCTGACATAAAAACATCTTGATAAAGACTTCTGGTAGGAAATGACTGTAAAGCTATTTTAGTGATGGAAACAAGCTTTACACGCCGCAAGAAGCTGTTTAGAGCACCTTGAACATGATTCTGAAACAGAAACATCTTTATAAGGAGTTACTTGAAGGAAATTACTGTAAAGCTATTTCAGTGATGGAAACAAGCTTTACACGCTGCAAGAAGCTGTTTAGAGCACCTTGAACATGATTCTGACATAAAACATCTTGATAAGCACTTCTGGTAGGAAATGAATGTAAAGCTATTTTAGTGATGGAAACAAGCTTTTTACACGCCTGCAAGAAGCTGTTTAGAGCACCTTTGAACATGATTCTGACATAGAAACATCTTTATAAGAGTTTCTTGAAGGAAATGAATGTAAAGCTATTTTAGTGATGGAAACAAGCTTTACACGCTGCAAGAAGCTGTTTAGAGCACATTGAACATGATTCTGACATAGAAACTTCCTTTATAAGAGATTCTTGAAGGAAATGAATGTAAAGCTATTTTAGTGATGGAAACAAGCTTTACACACTGCAAGAAGCTGTTTAGAGCACCTTGAACATGATTCTGACATAAAACATCTTGATAAGCACTTCTGGTAGGAAATGAATGTAAAGCTATTTTAGTGATGGAAACAAGCTTTACACGCTGCAAGAAGCTGTTTAGAGCACATTGAACATGATTCTGACATAGAAACTTCCTTTATAAGAGATTCTTGAAGGAAATGAATGTAAAGCTATTTTAGTGATGGAAACAAGCTTTACACGCTGCAAGAAGCTGTTTAGAGCACCTTGAACATGATTCTGAAACAGAAACATCTTTAAAAGAGTTACTTGAAGGAAATTACTGTAAAGCTATTTCAGTGATGGAAACAAGCTTTACACGCTGCAAGAAGCTGTTTAGAGCACATTGAACATGATTCTGACATAGAAACTTACTTTATAAGAGATTCTTGAAGGAAATGAATGTAAAGCTATTTTAGTGATGGAAACAAGCTTTACACGCTGCAAGAAGCTGTTTAGAGCACCTTGAACATGATTCTGACATAAAAACATCTTTATAAGAGATTCTTGAAGGAAATGAATGTAAAGCTATTTTAGTGATGGAAACAAGCTTTACACGCTGCAAGAAGCTGTTTAGAGCACCTTGAACATGATTCTGACATAAAAACATCTTTATAAGAGATTCTTGAAGGAAATGACTGTAAAGCTATTTTAGTGATGGAAACAAGCTTTACACGCTGCAAGAAGCTGTTTAGAGCACCTTGAACATGATTCTGAAATAGAAACATCTTTATAAGAGATTCTTGAAGGAAATGAATGAAAAGCTATTTTAGTGATGGAAACAAGCTTTTACACGCTGCAAGAAGCTGTTTAGAGCACCTTGAACATGATTCTGACATAGATTTTTCCTTTATAAGAGATTCTTGAAGGAAATGAATGTAAAGCTATTTTAGTGATGGAAACAAGCTTTTACACGCTGCAAGAAGCTGTTTAGAGCACCTTGAACATGATTCTGACATAAAACATCTTGATAAGAGATTCTTGAAGGAAATGAATGTAAAGCTATTTTAGTGATGGAAACAAGCTTTTACACGCTGCAAGAAGCTGTTTAGAGCACATTGAACATGATTCTGACATAGAAACTTCCTTTATAAGAGATTCTTGAAGGAAATGAATGTAAAGCTATTTTAGTGATGGAAACAAGTTTTTTACACGCAACAAGAAGCTGTTTAGAGCACCTTGAACATGATTCTGAAATAGAAACATCTTTTATAAGAGTTTCTTGAAGGAAATGACTGTAAAGCTATTTTAGTGATGGAAACAAGCTTTACATGCTGCAAGAAGCTGTTTAGAGCACCATGAACATGATTTTGGAGCACTTCTTTTGAGATTCTGACATAGATGGAAACATTTTTCCTTTATAAGAGATTCTGAAGAATGATAAGAGATTTGAAGGAAATGAATGTAAAGCTATTTTAGTGATGGAAACAAGCTTTACACGCTGCAAGAAGCTGTTTAGAGCACCTTGAACATGATTCTGACATAGAAACTTCCTTTATAAGAGATTCTTGAAGGAAATGAATGTAAAGCTATTTTAGTGATGGAAACAAGCTATTTTTACACGCTGCAAGAAGCTGTTTAGAGCACATTGAACATGATTCTGACATAGAAACTTCTTTATAAGAGATTCTTGAAGGAAATGAATGTAAAGCTATTTTAGTGATGGAAACAAGCTTTTTACACGCTGCAAGAAGCTGTTTAGAGCACATTGAACATGATTCTGACATATAAAAACATCTTGATAAGAGACTTTGAAGGAAATGAATGTAAAGCTATTTTAGTGATGGAAACAAGCTTTTTACACGCTGCAAGAAGCTGTTTAGAGCACATTGAACATGATTCTGACATAGAAACATCTTTATAAGAGATTCTTGAAGGAAATGAATGTAAAGCTATTTTAGTGATGGAAACAAGCTTTTACACGCTGCAAGAAGCTGTTTAGAGCACTTGAACATGATTCTGACATAGAAACTTCCTTTATAAGAGATTCTTGAAGGAAATGAATGTAAAGCTATTTTAGTGATGGAAACAAGTTTTACACGCTGCAAGAAGCTGTTTAGAGCACCTTGAACATGATTCTGAAACAGAAACATCTTTATAAGGAGTTCTTGAAGGAAATGACTGTAAAGCTATTTTAGTGATGGAAAAAGCTTTTACACGCTGCAAGAAGCTGTTTAGAGCACATTGAACATGATTCTTTTCCTTTATAAGAGATTCTTGAAGGAAATGAATGTAAAGCTATTTTAGTGATGGAAACAAGTTTTTACACGCTGCAAGAAGCTGTTTAGAGCACCTTGAACATGATTCTGACATAGAAACATCTTTATAAGAGATTCTTGAAGGAAATGAATGTAAAGCTATTTTAGTGATGGAAACAAGCTTTTACACGCTGCAAGAAGCTGTTTAGAGCACATTGAACATGATTCTGACATAGAAACTTCATTTTATAAGAGATTCTTGAAGGAAATGAATGTAAAGCTATTTTAGTGATGGAAACAAGCTTTTTACACGCTGCAAGAAGCTGTTTAGAGCACCTTGAACATGATTCTGACATAAAACATCTTGATAAGAGATTCTGGAAGGAAATGAATGTAAAGCTATTTTAGTGATGGAAACAAGCTTTTTACACGCCTGCAAGAAGCTGTTTAGAGCACATTGAACATGATTCTGACATAGAAACTTCCTTTATAAGAGATTCTTGAAGGAAATGAATGTAAAGCTATTTTAGTGATGGAAACAAGCTTTACACGCTGCAAGAAGCTGTTTAGAGCACATTGAACATGATTCTGACATAGAAACTTACTTTATAAGAGATTCTTGAAGGAAATGAATGTAAAGCTATTTTAGTGATGGAAACAAGCTTTACACGCTGCAAGAAGCTGTTTAGAGCACATTGAACATGATTCTGACATAGAAACTTCCTTTATAAGAGATTCTTGAAGGAAATGAATGTAAAGCTATTTTAGTGATGGAAACAAGCTTTACACGCTGCAAGAAGCTGTTTAGAGCACCTTGAACATGATTCTGACATAAAACATCTTGATAAGCACTTCTGGTAGGAAATGAATGTAAAGCTATTTTAGTGATGGAAACAAGCTTTACACGCTGCAAGAAGCTGTTTAGAGCACCTTGAACATGATTCTGACATAGAAACTTCTTTATAAGAGATTCTTGAAGGAAATGAATGTAAAGCTATTTTAGTGATGGAAACAAGCTTTTTACACGCTGCAAGAAGCTGTTTAGAGCACCTTGAACATGATTCTGACATAGAAACATCTTTATAAGAGATTCTTGAAGGAAATGAATGTAAAGCTATTTTAGTGATGGAAACAAGTTTTACACGCTGCAAGAAGCTGTTTAGAGCACCTTGAACATGATTCTGACATAGAAACATCTTTTATAAGAGTTTCTTGAAGGAAATGAATGTAAAGCTATTTTAGTGATGGAAACAAGCTTTTACACGCTGCAAGAAGCTGTTTAGAGCACCTTGAACATGATTCTGACATAGAAACTTCCTTTATAAGAGATTCTTGAAGGAAATGAATGTAAAGCTATTTTAGTGATGGAAACAAGCTTTTTACACGCTGCAAGAAGCTGTTTAGAGCACCTTGAACATGATTCTGACATAGAAACATCTTTATAAGAGATTCTTGAAGGAAATGAATGTAAAGCTATTTTAGTGATGGAAACAAGCTTTTTTACACGCTGCAAGAAGCTGTTTAGAGCACCTTGAACATGATTCTGACATAGAAACTTCTTTATAAGAGATTCTTGAAGGAAATGAATGTAAAGCTATTTTAGTGATGGAAACAAGCTTTTTTACACGCTGCAAGAAGCTGTTTAGAGCACATTGAACATGATTCTGACATAAAACATCTTTGATAAGATTCTTGAAGGAAATGAATGTAAAGCTATTTTAGTGATGGAAACAAGCTTTACACGCTGCAAGAAGCTGTTTAGAGCACCTTGAACATGATTCTGACATAGAAACTTCTTTTATAAGAGATTCTTGAAGGAAATGAATGTAAAGCTATTTTAGTGATGGAAACAAGCTTTTACACGCTGCAAGAAGCTGTTTAGAGCACCTTGAACATGATTCTGACATAGAAACATCTTTATAAGAGATTCTTGAAGGAAATGAATGTAAAGCTATTTTAGTGATGGAAACAGCTTTTTACACGCTGCAAGAAGCTGTTTAGAGCACCTTGAACATGATTCTGACATAGAAACATCTTTATAAGAGATTCTTGAAGGAAATGAATGTAAAGCTATTTTAGTGATGGAAACATGATTTTAGAAACTTCCTTTATAAAGAGATTCTTGAAGGAAATGAATGTAAAGCTATTTTTAGTGATGGAAACAAGCTTTACAGCAAGAAGCTGTTTAGAGCACCTTGAACATGATGATTCTGACACAGAAACATCTTTATAAGAGTTTCTTGAAGGAAATGAATGTAAAGCTATTTTAGTGATGGAAACAAGCTTTTTACACGCTGCAAGAAGCTGTTTAGAGCACATTGAACATGATTCTGACATAGAAACTTCTTTATAAGAGATTCTTGAAGGAAATGAATGTAAAGCTATTTTAGTGATGGAAACAAGCTTTTACACACTGCAAGAAGCTGTTTAGAGCACCTTGAACATGATTCTGACATAAAAACATCTTGATAAGAGATTCTTGAAGGAAATGAATGTAAAGCTATTTTAGTGATGGAAACAAGCTTTTACACGCTGCAAGAAGCTGTTTAGAGCACATTGAACATGATTCTGACATAGAAACAACATCTTTATAAGAGATTCTTGAAGGAAATGAATGTAAAGCTATTTTAGTGATGGAAACAAGCTTTACACGCTGCAAGAAGCTGTTTAGAGCACATTGAACATGATTCTGACATAGAAACTTCCTTTATAAGAGATTCTTGAAGGAAATGAATGTAAAGCTATTTTAGTGATGGAAACAAGCTTTACACACTGCAAGAAGCTGTTTAGAGCACCTTGAACATGATTCTGACATAAAACATCTTGATAAGCACTTCTGGTAGGAAATGAATGTAAAGCTATTTTAGTGATGGAAACAAGCTTTACACGCTGCAAGAAGCTGTTTAGAGCACATTGAACATGATTCTGACATAGAAACTTCCTTTATAAGAGATTCTTGAAGGAAATGAATGTAAAGCTATTTTAGTGATGGAAACAAGCTTTTTACACGCTGCAAGAAGCTGTTTAGAGCACCTTGAACATGATTCTGACATAAAAACATCTTTATAAGAGATTCTTGAAGGAAATGAATGTAAAGCTATTTTAGTGATGGAAACAAGTTTTTTACACACTGCAAGAAGCTGTTTAGAGCACCTTGAACATGATTCTGACATAAAACATCTTTATAAGAGATTCTTGAAGAAAATGATGAATGTAAAGCTATTTTAGTGATGGAAACAAGTTTTTTACACGCTGCAAGAAGCTGTTTAGAGCACCTTGAACATGATTCTGACATAGAAACTTCTTTATAAGAGATTCTTGAAGGAAATGAATGTAAAGCTATTTTAGTGATGGAAACAAGCTTTTACACGCTGCAAGAAGCTTTTTAGAGCACCTTGAACATGATTCTGACATAGAAACATCTTTATAAGAGTTTCTTGAAGGAAATGAATGTAAAGCTATTTTAGTGATGGAAACAAGCTTTACACGCTGCAAGAAGCTGTTTAGAGCACATTGAACATGATTCTGACATAGAAACTTCCTTTATAAGAGATTCTTGAAGGAAATGAATGTAAAGCTATTTTAGTGATGGAAACAAGCTTTACACGCTGCAAGAAGCTGTTTAGAGCACCTTGAACATGATTCTGACATAAAACATCTTGATAAGCACTTCTGGTAGGAAATGAATGTAAAGCTATTTTAGTGATGGAAACAAGCTTTACACGCTGCAAGAAGCTGTTTAGAGCACATTTGAACATGATTCTGACATAGAAACATCCTTTATAAGAGATTCTTGAAGGAAATGAATGTAAAGCTATTTTAGTGATGGAAACAAGCTTTTACACGCTGCAAGAAGCTGTTTAGAGCACCTTGAACATGATTCTGACATAGAAAAACATCTTTATAAGAGATTCTTGAAGGAAATGAATGTAAAGCTATTTTAGTGATGGAAACAAGCTTTTTACACGCTGCAAGAAGCTGTTTAGAGCACATTGAACATGATTCTGACATAGAAACATCTTTATAAGAGATTCTTGAAGGAAATGAATGTAAAGCTATTTTAGTGATGGAAACAAGCTTTACACGCTGCAAGAAGCTGTTTAGAGCACCTTGAACATGATTCTGACATAGAAACATCTTTATAAGAGATTCTTGAAGGAAATGAATGTAAAGCTATTTTAGTGATGGAAACAAGCTTTTACACGCTGCAAGAAGCTGTTTAGAGCACCTTGAACATGATTCTGACATAGAAACTTCCTTTATAAGAGATTCTTGAAGGAAATGAATGTAAAGC
This sequence comes from Perca flavescens, assembly GCF_004354835.1. Lineage (NCBI taxonomy): Eukaryota > Metazoa > Chordata > Actinopteri > Perciformes > Percidae > Perca > Perca flavescens. The sequence continues at coordinate 602,548 of NW_021166680.1, forward strand.
TATTTTAGTGATGGAAACAAGTGCTATTTTTTACACGCTGCAAGAAGCTGTTTAGAGCACCTTGAACATGATTCTGACATAGAAACATCTTTATAAGAGATTCTTGAAGGAAATGAATGTAAAGCTATTTTAGTGATGGAAACAAGCTTTACACGCTGCAAGAAGCTGTTTAGAGCACCTTGAACATGATTCTGACATAGAAACATCTTTATATAAGAGATTCTTGAAGGAAATGAATGTAAAGCTATTTTAGTGATGGAAACAAGCTTTACACGCTGCAAGAAGCTGTTTAGAGCACATTGAACATGATTCTGACATAGAAACATCTTTATAAGAGATTCTGAAGGAAATGAATGTAAAGCTATTTTAGTGATGGAAACAAGCTTTTTACACGCTGCAAGAAGCTGTTTAGAGCACTTGAACATGTTTCTGAAACAGAAACATCTTTATAAGAGATTCTTGAAGGAAATGAATGTAAAGCTATTTTAGTGATGGAAACAAGCTTTACACGCTGCAAGAAGCTGTTTAGAGCACATTGAACATGATTCTGACATAGAAACTTCCTTTATAAGAGATTCTTGAATGAAATGAATGTAAAGCTATTTTAGTGATGGAAACAAGCTTTACACGCTGCAAGAAGCTGTTTAGAGCACCTTGAACATGATTCTGACATAAAACATCTTGATAA